>NC_086234.1:31182500-31482500 GCF_036321145.2 Pelmatolapia mariae | reverse complement strand
CTACAAAAAAATTGAAAATCTTTTTTTTTTACATATATTTCTAGTTAGAGAAATTTAAGAGGCTTATCCCTCAAAACTGTAAATACAAAAAAGTTGCACAAAATAGTTTCCAACCACGAGAAATTTATTTTGAGTGTCTTCATAGTTGTATTTTTGAGATACACAAATTTTTATATACTACAGGGAAAATGAATAAATGCAAATTTGCAAAAATACAGCATGTGCATCAAAATAAACTATTTCCAACAGTGTAATTTGACTTCTAAGCATCCCAGAAACGATACAGAAAAGCATAAAGTCAAACATGACTTTTAAAAACACCAACATAGGCTTTGAAGCTAAAAAACTACATTTTCCGCGAAAATGACGTCACTTCCGGTTTCGGACAGGTAATGGCGGACATGCGATAGTTCGCGCTGACTTATATTACAACGTAGGAAGTGTTATGAACAGCTGATCGGATCGGCAAAGCGTGTTAATGGAATATTATGTTTTTGTTCCTGCAAGTCTGGAATATTATGTTTTTGTTGCTGGAAGTGGTTTTTATGCAGTTTTTGCAAAGCTATATGTGGAAGGAAACCGTGACCTAGGGCAAGCTAATGGAATAAGATGTAAGTACAACTCCTACGGTTTCATATGCAAAAAACATTATTGCGCTACCTTACGTGGTTCCAGTTCTACAGGGATTTAAAAATAGTTAGGGAAAACGGAGTGTGCCTGCTCCGACTGGTTGTAAAGGGTTAATGATATATTTTATGTAATAATTTATAAAATTAGGGTTAGAAACGATAGAGACGATAGAAGACAAATGGCACGATAGACACTTTTCTATCGTCCACACGATATATATCGTCATATCGCCCAGCACTAGCTGGGGTTTGGAAGTTGTTGGCCTTCTGTGGGGGGTTGGAGAGCTGTTTGAACCTAATGTGTGATAAAAGAATCCACTGTGATGCTAATGAGAGTCTGCTCTCTCCTACCTGTCTGTAAAAGTCCTGCAACGATTTATCAGAGATGTGCCGAGCGCGGACGGAGAGTAAAATAAAGGTGGTTCACAGCAGGCAACTTACTGCATTTCAAAATGATGCGATCCATACATTATTAGTAAAACTACTGTTAAGAGATCTACGTAACATATTTAACAAATTGTGTTATTAAAGTGTTTATTTATGTATTCGTTGTCAGGATTCCGACAGTTCTTTCCAATAAATTTTGTGTGGTTTATTCTCTACATTCAGGTTGAGGGTCATGATGATGATGATGAAGCTTTGATTGCACAATCCCAAGAAAGATATGGAAAAGTATAAAATCAGCTGTTAATAATCTCCTGATTGCAGAGTTGAAAAAAAATTGTTATCTGTGGGGGCTGGAAACGCTGAAAATATGTGGTGTCTTGATAAACTGAGCAGATATTTGAGGTTTACACAGCTACATTCTCGCCTGAAAATATGTTAAACGTTTATTTTGTGACCCAGAAAGAGTAATAAGAGTAATATTAAAACTAACTAGGTGCCGCCATTGTTGGAAACTGAGCTGGGCTGCGCTATGAATTCTGGGACAGAGCTACTTCTTCTTCTTCGGGCCATCTTCTGTTTCAGTCCATTATTACACTCTTAAATCCTACTACTTATTCCTGCGTCTTTTGTGATCTTACAAAGCTTCAAACGATGCGTCGACAATTTTGATAGTCGACGTAATCGTGACTAATCGTGGCAGCCCTAGTCTACAGTCAGACCAAAAGCCACCTCGCCAAATGTATTTACACAGCTGTGTGGCCAAAGCCAGGGGGCCAGCTTGGGTACGGCTGTAAACACGAACCTCTTTAACTGCAGCTTAACGCCATCCCTTATTATTTGCTACTTAGAATGCAGTTAGAAAATAAGATCTACGGCTTTTCCTAATATCATTCACCACTGAAAAATATTTTGGTCTGTTAGATATTTCAACAGCATACACAATTTACATCCAATACTGTAGCAAGCTTACTTAGCAGCATTTTTTTTTTTTATCAGATAAACTCAAATGAAACAAGTTGGTTAATTGGTACCAATTTCAACTTTCAAATCATGTCAGTGTGTGTTTATTGTAAAAGAGATTAAAATGCATGATAGGTTGAACCCACCCGAGGGACTCATAAAGTTTGATCTATGAATTCCTGATACATTTTTGCTTTATAGTGGCAGAAACGTTGACCATGAAAGCTTTTTGTAGACAACTATGCTGCTTTCACCTGCAAAGCATCCAGAGCACACAGTACATGTTGCTATAAGCTACACCACATAGCTGCTACAATTTAAACACACCGACAATTTGTGTATAATCGGTATCGCGAGACTATGTCTCAAGAGCATATGACCTGTTGATCAAACTCACTGTTATGAAGATAGATTGGTTCCAGTGTCTTCATGAAACGCTGGCTTTATCCATCTTCTGGGGCGTGCCTGCAGTGGACTTCTGAAGAGTTCCTTGTGAGGGAGCTGCTGGTGCAGGTCACAAGGTCCTCCTTCATTCCTGCCATGAGCTTCAGTCTTCCTGATGTTTCTCAGTGGGTCAACAGAACATCTGGCACAGGACAGCTGTGATGAAAGAAAAGGAAGAAGTTTCTCCAAACCACAGTCATATGTGAAAATCTCCAAGGACAGCATTACACTTTTGCTATGAACAGTAACTCTGGACCTGTGTGGAGTGTGCAGATGATCTCATTACTGTCTAAAAATGGATAAGAAAACCGAACGAGTGCTGAATCATTGAAAAATACAGAGTAACAGGTGTGCAGCATGGCTAACTAACAAGCCTCTAACACAGCGTGTATGCTAGCGGCTAATGTAGCAAACAAATGAACAGAGTGGTTTTAGGAAAAAGATGAAAGAGTATAAAAAGTAGACCAAGCCTGGACTCTGCTAACTCCTAATGAGCTCAGTAAAACTGCTGAGGTGGTTCAGGGGGGATTTCACAGCAGGCTGTTTGCACATCCCTGGATCTCAGGCTACGTCCACACGCACCCGGGTATTTTTGAAAACGCAGATTTTTCTATGCGTTTGCACCTTTCGTCCACACGTAAACGGCGTTTTCGGTCACTGAAAACGGAGATTTCTAAAAACGCCTGCCAGGGTGGATATTTTCGAAAACTCCGTTTTTGCATTTACGTGTGGACGAGAAAAACGGAGAATACGCAGCGTCAAAGATGTGCGCCTTTTTTGACGTCGCACTGTGCGCCACGTTTGTTTCGGTGAAATGAATTTCTACAATACTGTTAATTGTACTCTCTGCAGTGTTTAAATGCTTACATATACACACACAGTTACTGTCCCTCCACACGGTTCTGCTTCTACGCCCCATCTTTGTTTACTATTTCCCACCGAGGCTTCTAGACTTCTGATTGGCCAACATTTCTACACAGTTAGGAATATATCGCCACCTGTTGCTTTGGCATGTTCCTAGCAGCGTGGACGGGATTATTTCTTAAAACGAAAACGGAAAATCTCCGTTTTCAAAAATACCCGTGTACGTGTGGACGTAGCCCCACTCTTCCACTATTTATGGGCCTGACTATGTGCAGCGCTTCAGCTGCTAAACTGCGCAGTTTGATTGCAATTCTCTGTGAGGTTGTGTGATGAGAAAGAGCCCGTTCTTCTTAAGTATTCCACGTGACCAGTTTTTAATTGTAAATGAGGATCACGTGCTGTGGCTTTAACAGCTTCACATGTGGAATTTTAAAGACAATCTGAGAAAATATCTGTAGATCATGTTGTTGTGTTACAAGTCAATACAGAATCAGAGCAATGTTTTAACTTCTTTTGCTGAAATAATCTACCAGTGTTAAAAAGTGACGTGCCAGTTGCTCTGATGTCCGCTGATCAAACAGTGTATAAAAAGTCTAAAAAGTAGACGTGTGTTTTGAGAGGTCAGAACGTTAAAGCTTACCAACACTAAGGCTACGTTCACACTGCAGGCGAAAGCGCATCAAATCCGATTTTTTGACCCTATGCGACCCACATCCGATCATGCTATGACAGTGTGAACGGCACAAATCCGATATTTTCAAATCCGATCTGGGTCACTTTCGTATGTGGTAGAGATGGACCGATCCGATATTAAGTATCGGTATCGGTCCGATACTGACCTAAATTACTGGATCGGATATCGGCGAGAAATTAAAAAATGTAATCCGATCCATTAAATATCAAAAAAGCACCTCACAAAACTTGCGACACGACGTAACTCGGCTTGTAACCGTAGCACGTCGAAGCAGTGTGCTCACGTGATAGAGCGGCTGTGTTTATTTGTAGCCTCGCTAGCAATCCAGCATTTCATCTCCAAGGAAGTTATCCCAGAGAGAAGTAAAGCAAGTGTGTAAGTTCATCTCTGAATGTTTGTAAAGCGTACCTACGTTAAGCTTAACAACCGATATATGGAGCCTCTTCTCTCTCCCTCTCTTGCTGCTACTTCAATCGTGAAACTGCTTAATGATCAGCTGATCGGCTTTTCTGTCGCGAGTCCGTCTCTCTTCTTTGTTTTTGGCCCACTTTGCACCAGAAAGAGGAAACCAGTGGCTGAACAACAGCAGCAGGTTTAAGCTTGATAAGCTGTTGTTAGAATTTATTTAATATTACTTTCTAGACCAGGATCCTTTTCTACGTAGCTGACGGCTGGTAACTGTGCAGGGGCGGATCTAGCAAAGTTTAGCCAGGGGGGCCGATAGGGCATTAACAGGGAAAAGGGGGCACAAAGACATACTTATCTTTCTTATTCTCATTTAAAATGTCTAGCTTTTAATAAATAATTATCTGAATCTTACACCCAAAGTTTTAATCTGATGTAAAATGTATAGAAGTCCATTACTGTATATAGTAACTGTTAAGTCTAATATACCCTAGTAAGCTATAGTACTTTTTCCTTTGGGAAAGTACCATCTGTGCAGTCTGCAATTCTGTAGAAGAAAGATGTTGAATATATTTAATTATTCTTGAAAAATAATTTATTTCTGTGCATTTTTTTCACACTGCATCAAATTAAAGTTGATTACGTTGATTAAGCATCATGAGGTGGAGGGTGGAGGTGGTTCCCTTTTTCTTTTTTTTTTTGCTGGGAGATTGCAACCCTATTAGTTAGGTTGCTTAATATTTCTGCTAAGTACTCTTTAAAATACCAGAATAGGAAGGATGGAGTAGGTTTAAGTTTATTAGATTGATCAGTGTTGCTGAACTATGAAATATTTTGGGTGCAGTGTATTTTTTACATACAGGTATAACAGAATAGCTTTAGTGTTGTTGTTTATTTAAACTTGAGTATGAACTTATACAAAATGCAGCAAGATGTTTAAAAAAAACAGTTTTATTGATTAAAAAACACACTATATCGGATTAATATCGGTATCGGCAGATATCCAAATTTATGATATCGGTATCGGTATCGGACATAAAAAAGTGGTATCGTGCCATCTCTAGTATGTGGTACTGAATCCGATACATATCCAATGTTTTAGAAAGCAACTGCTGTTTGAATCATCATGTCGCATTAAATCCATCTTTTACGTCACTGACACAAGACAGACCCCAATTATCAGCTCCGGAGAAGACATCGTGAACGCTTCCTGGCCATCCTGTGTAGATGTCAGTGAAACTGTTGGGAAGACAACGTTGGAGAAACGTGAACATTTTATTTGTCCTGTATAATCTGCAGATTCTGACCGAAATCTGCAACTATCCTTGGAAGCACCGCTCCTCTAAAACAGCAATAAGGACCATTATTTTGTTATCTACTTTATTATGTAAATAACAAAATAACTTAAAGCAAAAATTGGGAAACGTAAAGTCCCAAGTCTTTATATTAAGGGCCATCAGTCATACAATATTGTTTGGTCTGGGTCTAAACAGAGCGCGTTGTGTGTGACGTCTTCTTTTGCGCATGCGGGCCGCTTTGAGGGTTCACACTAGAGCGCGTTTGCTGTTGCATTTTATTTGTGGTGTGAACAAGCAGACAAAAAAATTGGATTTGATCAAAAAATCGGAATTCAGCATTAGGACCTGCAGTGTGAACGTAGCCTTAGTTTCCTGCCTATACCACCTGTGGATATCTGTTCAACCTGTGACCCAGTATGATTGTGCAAGTGAAAAGCAACATATGTGTCTCCTATCACTGGTGCCTTGTTAGATGGTGATGATTGTGGTCTCACTGGTCGCAGACATGGAGGGAGTGGTCCTATTGGTTGGCTCCCACAAGGCGGGGTTGGGGCCTTCCTATCACCATTGTGCTAATGTAATTAAACAATAAATAGCAATTACAACACCACCATCTCCAGGTAGAAAAACACATTATGGAACGCTATCAGTTGTGTATTGGCCTCCCCACAGCCTGGACCTCAACATTAGTGAATATGCCGAAAGGCAGCCAACATCCAAAGAAGAGCTTTGAATGCATGTCTTTATCCTGTCTTCCTTCTCTCACCCCAACCGGTCGCAGCAGATGGCCGCCCCTCCCTGAGCCTGGTTCTGCTGGAGGTTTCTTCCTGTTAAAAGGGAGTTTTTCCTTCCCACTGTCGTCAAAGTGCTTGCTCATAGGGGGTCATATGATTGTTGGGTTTTTCTCTGAAGCGCCTTGAGGCACTTTTGTTGTGATTTGGCGCTATATAAATAAAATGGAATGGAATGGAATGGAATTGAATTGAATTGAATTTTATTTTCACTATACACATTAACAATGAGATGCAGAGGAGATTGAGGTTTAGCTGTGAGTGCACGGCTTGATTTTTGTCCATATGCAATGTGACATCTGTATGTGTGGGTGTGGTCCAGCGCAGTTATGTGGAGCTTCAGCAAAGATGAATACTGTCAGAAAGCCCAGTTTTATTGTTTCACTGTATTTTTTATTTATGTATTTAATACAACTGAAAATGAACGGGAAACCTATAACAGATGATGCAACACATTAACACATAGAGTACATAATAACATAATAAACAATCGTACTGGCAACGATTGCTTGCACTAAGTCAGTTAAAATCCATCAAGAATGCAGTGTTTATTTAAGGTTTTGTTTCTTTCATTACACTCTGAGTTGACATGTGCTTTTCAAACATTACCTTTAAACTGTTTAATATAGCGGTCATTCCATCCACTCGCCTTTAATCTTTAATAGTTTTTGAGATGTTGGTGAAAAATGTGTTCATGACGGTGCAGATTTCTGGCATTTTGAGTAAATTTAAGCATGTAAGCATTGATTGTTTCTAAGAAAAAAAGAGTGTGAAACTGTTTGTAAATGACACCCCCCCACCCCCATGTTGTGTAGCTTTCTGGATTTTATACTTATTGGACTACATTATATAGGCTATACAGTACATAAAATCAAAATTTGCATGTTTTATGTAACTGAAATGTTTAATTATGTGGGCTAAAGAAAATAAGAAATTTGTAGAGTATATTAATATGAAACATGTGTATACATACTGCATTTGATGTATTTTAATGATATATATAATGCATATTACAGAATGTAACACCTGCATATGTGTAAAAAATGTATTTGAACTACCAACCCATTTGATTTCCATGCCACCTTCATACCACCCTAAAAAGAATTTCTACATCCGCCCCTGCGTATACTATGACATAGTGCAGTCTTCTCTATGGCAGCGAGGATGAATCAGTCAGAGAGTGAGAAGGAGCTCTGCTGCCTCAGAAGTGTGGAGCAGGGTGTGCTGGGTTGTCCATAATGGAGAGCAGTTTGTTCAGTGACCTCCTGTCTGTCACTGACTCAAACACTGATTCTACCACCCTTGCGGATTAGTGTCTTAATTAAATAGTAATAATCATAATAATTAATACTAATAAAGAGAGATTAATTAACTGGAGCAGTTCTTTTCACATCTTTCAATGTCCTCATGTATATTAGATGAAGCAATACGATGGATCTGTAAGGGAAAATAATATGTATCAGTTAATTAATAGTTACAATATAACTAGAGCATGTTAAAAACTAGATCACTGGATAAAGTAAAAAGAAAAAGCATCCTATATTATGATCAAAAGTTGTACATTTTTATGGAACTAATCATTAGGTATTTAACGTTTGTCACACAACTGTGTGAAAAGCCTGTTTCAGGCCGGCAGGGGGCAGCAGCTGTCCATATGTGTCACTTCCGGCGCCCCCCGTGTGCGGCAGCCTGTTACAGCAGCTCTGCTCATTCCGAGTTTCTTTCTTTCTTATCTTTTCTTCTCGTAATTTTTCTATAACTAACGTATTAGTAATTAGACTCTGCAACCATGTTCTACCGTTTTGTGCTAGTTCTGGTCGTTTTTCTTAGTTTTTTTCTACTTTTTTCACCCGTGTGTGGGGACCCAGAGCAGGGATCCTTTGTTTACAGTAAGGATCAGCTGTTAGCGCTGCGTCCCACAGCAGTACTGCCGGCGGACAGACCCGACATTCCCAGCGAGCTGAGGAGGAAAAGACGGGGGTGTCGTGCTGGGAAGGAGCGCCGTCGCCCGAGAAGGAGACGTTATCGACCATCTCTTCCTTCTGTAATTATTGGAAACGTAAGATCTTTGCCCAATAAGATGGATGAGCTCACGTCGCTAACCTGGTCACAGAGGGAGTACCGGCAATGTAGCATCATGATGCTAACGGAGTCGTGGCTAACACCGCTAACTCCGGACACGAGTGTGACACTACCGGGATTCCAGCTGCTTCGAGCGGACAGGACAAGAGACAGCGGTAAGAGGAAAGGAGGGGGACTGGCAGTGTTTGTGAATGACAGATGGTGTAACCCTGGGCACATCACTGTGAAAGAACAACTCTGCAGCAGAGACATTGAGCTGTTAGCCGTTAGCATGCGTCCGTACTACCTGCCCCGGGAATTCTCGCATGTTATCGCGATAACAGCGTATGTCCCCCCCTCGGCCAACGCGGATGCAGCCTGTGACACTCTCCACTCAGTGGTCAGCAGACTGCAAACACAATCTCCGAGAGCCCTCCTCATAATATCAGGGGACTTTAATCATGCCTCACTGGACTCCACACTGCCCACCTTCACCCAGTATGTGACCTGCCCAACCAGAGACAATAAAACACTGGACTTACTGTATGCCAATGCTGAAGAGGCATACAGTTCATCACCTCTCCCTCCCCTGGGCAGATCTGATCACAACCTGGTGCACCTTGTCCCTGTGTATGAGCCCTTAGTGCGCAGGGAGCCACCAGCCACCCGCACAGTACAGAGATGGTCGCAGGAGAGCGAGGAGGCTCTTAAGGATTGTTTTGAGTCGACTGTGTGGGAGGTGATCTGTGACGACCACGGAGAGGACATCGACAGCCTTACTACATGCATTACGGACTATATTAATTTCTGTGTGGATAACACCGTACCTACCAGGACTGTACGGTGTTTCTCCAACAACAAACCTTGGATTACCCCGGAAATTAAAGCTGTCCTCAAGCAGAAGAGGAGGGCCTTCAAATCCAAAGACAAAGAGGAGTTGAAAAGGGTGCAGAGAGAGTTGAGGGGACTGATAAGGAATGGGAAGGACAGCTACAGGCAGAAGATGGAGAACCAGCTTCAGCAAAATAACGTTGGTGAAGTCTGGAGAGGCCTCAGAACCATCTCAGGCCACAAACATCAGAACTCTCTGCCTGGGAGGGATGTGAGGTGGGCAAATGAACTGAATCATTTCTTCAACAGATTTGATTCAGCCATAGTCTCCAACATCGGCTGCAGACTCAACCACCCCCACTGCTGCTGTTCCACCTCTGACACCTCAGACACTTCACACTTCCTCTATTCACCCTGCTCACTCCTCCCCACCCCCAACAACAGCATCCAATACACAATCAACACAAGGCTCCAGCCTGTCTCTCTCAACCACCCAGGTTAGGAGGGAACTGAGGAGGATTAAAGCCAAGAAGGCAGCGGGTCCAGATGGCATCAGCTCGAGGGTCGTCAGGTCCTGCGCGGACCAACTGTGTGGTGTGATGGAGCACCTCTTCAACCTGAGCCTGAGGCTGGGAAGAGTCCCACAGCTCTGGAAAACCTCCTGTGTTGTACCAGTGCCAAAGACTTCACGCCCCAAGGACCTCAACAGCTACAGGCCGGTGGCTCTGACATCCCACCTGATGAAGACCCTGGAGCGGCTGGTCCTGGCTCAGCTTCGGCGCCTTGTGAGCTCATCACTGGACCCACTTCAGTTTGCCTACCAGCCTGGCATTGGAGCGGATGATGCCGTCATTCACCTCCTACATCGCTCCCTCGCTCACCTGGAGACCGCTGGGAGCACTGTGAGAATCATGTTCTTTGATTTCTCCAGTGCCTTCAACACTATTCTTCCCTCGGTTCTGAAGGACAAGCTGGAGAACTCTGGAGTGGACCATCACCTCACTACCTGGATTTTGGACTACCTCACCGACCGACCACAGTATGTGAGGACTCAGGGCTGTGTGTCGGACAGGGTCGTCTGCAGTACGGGGGCCCCACAGGGAACGGTTCTGGCTCCGTTCCTCTTCACCATCTACACTGCAGACTTCTCCCACAACTCCACCCAGTGCTTCCTGCAGAAGTTCTCTGATGACTCTGCTATAGTGGGCCTCATCACTGATGGGGACGACAAGGAGTACAGAGGACTGACTCAGGACTTTGTGGACTGGTGCCAGCTGAACTACCTCCAGATCAATGCCAGTAAAACCAAGGAGCTGGTGGTAGACTTCCGCAGGCACAAACATCCTCCACTGCAACCACTGAACATCCAAGGTATGGACATTGAGGCTGTGGACAGCTACAGGTACCTTGGTGTTCATCTGAACAACAAACTGGACTGGACTCATAACTCAGATGCCCTCTACAGGAAAGGGCAGAGCAGGCTGTACCTGCTGCGGAGACTCAGGTCGTTTGGAGTGGAGGGCCCACTCCTGAAGACCTTCTATGACTCTGTGGTGGCCTCAGCCATCTTTTATGGTGTGGTCTGCTGGGGTGGCAGCATCTCTGCTGGGGACAGGAAGAGACTGAACAGGCTGATCCGAAGGGCCAGCTCTGTTCTAGGATGCCCTCTGGACCCAGTGGAGGTTGTGAGTGACAGGAGAATGGTGGCTAAGCTGTCATCCCTGCTGGACAACATCTCCCACCCCATGCATGAGACTGTGACAGCACTGAGCAGCTCCTTCAGTGGGAGACTGCGGCACCCACGGTGTGGGACGGAGAGATTTCGCAGGTCTTTCCTCCCCACTGCTGTCAGACTCCACAACAAAGACTTTAACTGATCAAACACACACATCCACAAATGTGCAATAATCTTTCTGGCACCGTTGTATTTTTCACTCTGTTGTATATAGCATTTGTATTCTATTTTTATCCTATTGTATATTTTATTCTATTTTATTCTACTGTATATAGTATTCTATTTTTATTCTATTCTGTACAGTTGTGTACTGTATTTATTCTTATTTTATTTTATTCTAATTGTCCTTCATAACTTTTGCACTGTCCACTTCCTGCTGTGACAAAACAAATTTCCCACGTGTGGGACTAATAAAGGTTATCTTATCTTATCTTATCTTATCTTATCTTATCTTATCTTATCTTATCTTATCTAAACGCGGCGTTCCGATTCACACTCCAGTCCAGAAGGTGGCGGTAATGTACCTGAAGTTGTTTGCTACCGCCATAAAAAGATAGAAGAAGAAGGCGTAGGACCGGTGTAGGTCATGCTGCTTCAGACATGTCGGTGTTTTTCCCCACTGTGCTGCTCTGTGTCTACGGCTTCTTTACCAGCCTGCGGCCGTGCGAGCCCTTCCTCACCCCCTACCTGATGGGACCAGACAAGAACCTGACGGAGGCTTGTGGCTCTGCTAGGGTTGCCAACAATGTTCCCTCTAAGCTGCGCACGTGCGCAATTGCGCACTGCTGGCACGGTCTCTGCGCACAGAAAATCTGTGTTGCGCACAAAAAAAAAAAATCTAACCTGAACTGAAATTAAAAATTAAAACTTTAACAGTTCTGTTTTGCAGTGTTAGTCAGTAAGTGACTGGCTGCTCCCGTATGGGATTAGAACGATGCCACCTTATCCCATAGTCCAGCCAATAATGCGATTTACATTCGTATATATGCAGCTAATCAACGTGGTAGACAGGCTATGACAGCGTTCTTATGTGCCGACACCGGTCTTTTAGCTAAATGAAACTTATTTTTAATATCCTCATAAGACATGAAAACACCCCCTTCAAATAGGTCCCTAACAGTTCTGATACCTCTTCTTAGCCATTGTGTCCAGTAAACAGTCTGCTGTTTAATAATAATAATAATATCATATTATTGTAGCTTTGCAACATTCGTCGCGGGATACACATAGGCAGCATTCCTGTATAATAGTTGATGAGTGGTGCTGCAAACATTTTTACTGTGTTTACTTTTCCCCACAATGTCAAATTTAGTTTACTCCATTTACCCAAGTTTTTATTGATCTTGTTTAATAATTTTCCCATACTGTTAGCCATAATATCCTCAATATTTGGGTTCAATTCAACTCCAAGATACTTCATTCCCTTATCCACCCACTTAAAGTTAAAGCCCGATATTAAGTTATGACTACAAGCCCGGGAAACTGGCATCGCCTCTGATTTATGCCAATTAATTTTGTACCCCGAAAACATTGAGTATGTATTAATCACCTCTAATAGTTTTGTGATAGAATTAGTTGGGTCTTGGTTTAATACCAGCACATCATCTGCATACACGATAATTTGTGTTCTCTGCCTCCCCCGAATACACCTTTAATCTCTGCATTTTCTCTGATTTCAATAGCTAATGGCTCTAAAAATATTGTAAATAGCAATGGGCTTAAATTGCACCCTTGACGTGTTGATCTGGAAATACTAAAAAAAGGAGAAAGTACCCCATTTGTAAATACAGCTGCTTCTGGACCAGAGTACATGGTTCTAATCCATCTGCAAAAGTTGTCTCCTATTCCAAACTTTTCCAGGGCTGTGAACAGAAAGTTCCACTCCACCCTATCAAAAGCTTTCTGTGCATCTAAAGATATAGCCAGTACAGGATTTGTGTTACTTCTATTCAGCCACAGCAGGTGTAGTAATCTCCTCATATTCAATTCAATTCAATTCAATTCAAATATTTATTGTCATTGTCAGAAAAACAATGAAATTGCGTTTGGAATGGATATTATCAGAAGCAGATCTGTTCTTGATAAACCCTACTTGATCTTGATGAATAATTTGTGGTATTACAACCTCCAACCTTGTTGCTAAAACTTTGGATAGAATTTTGCAGTCCACATTGATTAAACGTATCGGTCTGTAATTACCTGGATCAGTTAAATCCTTGTTGCCTTTTGGAATTAGTGATATTACTGCCTGATTAAAACTTGCAGGGAGTCGTCCAAATTCAAAAGCTTCATGTAATACTTCAGTTAGAAAAGGACATAGCAAATCTATAAATTTATGGTAAAATTCTGCTGGGAATCCATCTATTCCTGGTGACTTCCCAGCTTTCATTGCACGGATAGCTTCTTTTACTTCTACCTCAGTTAGTGGAGTTTCCAATTTGTCCCTACACTCTTGTGAGATTTTTGGGATTTTCATTTTACCAAAGTATGCACTCAGCAGATCCATACTTACTTTGTTATCGGACGTGTATAAATCTTGATAAAATATTTTAAAAATTGTGTTGATCTCTGAAGAGGATGTAACTAATTTATCATCCTTTTTAATTGCCGTAATAACATTCTGATTGTCCATTTGCTTAAGTTGTCTGGCTAATAGCCTGCCTGTCTTCTCACCGTTCTCATAGAAATTAGTTTTAAGACGAAAGAGGGCATACTCTGCTTTTTTGTTATAAATTTCATGAAGATCATATTTAAGCTGACAAATCTCTTTAAATGTATTATCATCAAATTTTCCTGCTAATTGTTTTTCCAATTTACTTATATTTTCCTCCAAAGTTTTTATCTTTTCCTTATTTTCTCTATTTTTCTTAGAACTATAGCCTATGCACTTTCCACAAATAAATGCCTTCAAAGCATCCCATACAATGGCCAGCCTGTCCATAGATCCAACATTCACCTCTAAAAAATATCTTATATCCTCTTTTAGGGTTGATACGAATTTTTCGTCCTGCAACATGCTTAGGTTTAGTCTCCACCTACCCATTCTGTTCTTTTCAACATTTAGATTTATGTGTAATTCTACTGGTGCGTGGTCTGTTAAAGAACAATCTGTCTCCTTGAACTGAAACCTGTATACAGTCTGTGATCAGCTGATCTTGACCTGAGGTTTACTGCTTTTTGTGGATTTACACATCTGAATCCAACAAGATGTACACAGATGTTTCATGATTTCCATCCCATACACTGTCTTTACACTGTTTAAGCCAGAGATGTTAAACTGATTTTTACATCGAGGGCTACATACATGCCACCAGTGAAAATCTCCTGTGTAAAGTAGTTTAACTGCACATTTCACTTCTGAGCTATCTCAATATTGGAAAAAGAAGTGCAATTTCAACAGTATGTCTCAGTTTTCTCTACATGATAAAAAAAAAATGCTGTGGTTGCTAATGAAAGAAATCTCTCTTGTCCTTTTGTGCAATAGAAAAAAGTAATTTCAATATCCAGGCTGTATACTGCGCTAACATTTTCCTCCCCTGGTGCATGACCTGAAATCAGCTGGTTGTAGCTGAAATGCAAGTGGAACTGATAAGCAGGTGTCTTTATTAAATGTTTTTGTTACTACAAAGTCAAAATGTTATGATGGTTTCAGTATTTTAATGATCGCAAGCCCTGCATGTTTTCTGGAAGAAGAAATGACGATATCATTAATTAGATTATACGACATCCGAATCAGATTTTAGAGGAAGAGTTCACACCAAAACGAAATGTTTTCACTTTCCTATGTCCTATAATGTTATGGCTTCATTCTAAGACATCTGCTAAGGAACTGCCGGCCTTCTCTCCAATAAAACTGAAAAAAAAAAAAGAAGATTCAAATGCTAGTTTCTTCATGGCTCTTAAAGCAGCAAAAATCGAAAAATTGGAAAAACATCTGTTAAAACTGAGCAGCAATATCTCTTTGCAGAAATGATAAACTGGTGACTTAACTGCAACCAGCAGTAAGAAAAACGCTGCAAAAGCACACAAAACACAACAGAAATAGGAAAAAGACAAGAGGAAGGGAATTGTTTCTGGGGAGACAATAACCTGACGGACCAGTTGCAGGAACCCAAAACATGGTAGGCGTGTTTTATCATCATTCATATGATGACGGATTTTTAGGCTAATAGTCAGGCTAACACACTTACCTCTCATCTGTTCTTTCCTCACAAAACCGATAGATCCTCCACTTCTTTTAAGTGTCTCCCAGCACAGTTCTTAGCATATTTTGGTTCCTGCAACTGGTCCGTCGGGTTATTGTCTCCCCAGAAACACTTCCCTTGTGCTTTTGGAAATCTGTTTTGTTTGTTTTTTTTCCTATTTCCGTTGTGTTTTGTGTGCTTTTGCAGGGTTTTTCTTATTGCTCGTGTTTTCTTAAGTTGCAGTCCGTTTGGCCTCTCAGGGCCACCGCAGTACAGTCCCCAAAAAAGTTTTTTTTATTTAACCCAACAACATAGTAAATTATACAAAAAAATCAAAATCTTGAGCCCATAAAAGAGGTCAAAATAACAGAACTCTACTCAAAGTTAACAACAACCAATACTGATACCTCAAACAAACTGACCTCACTAAACGAGACAAAGAGGGAAACTTAAATAGTGGCTGATCAGCCCACAAAAATCACAAAAAGGGGTAAAACACACAAAAACCTAACTGAGACCAAAACCAGTTATTTATTATCCTGTAAATTAAACCTTATATTTAAAGAAAGACAAATGTGAATGCAGTGTTGTGTGTAAGCCTCTACACTGATATTACCACTGTGTGGCTGTAACTGCAGCCATCACACCGCCTGACCACGTTAAGGTGGTAATCTCTCAGGGGGGAAACAGAAAAACAAAACAACAAAAAATAAAATAAAATAATGCTCATCAGATTCTAACAACTCAAAACATGACATTTAACATAACTGGATGGCCTATATCATAAATATATTCAAAACCAACAATAGCACTTTGCACTACTGCCAATATTAACAAAACCAAAGAGGGTAAGAAAAGTTATTTAAAAAAAGACAATTCACAAAGTCTTGAAAAAGAAAACTGAAAAATAGAAATAAAGAATAAAAATCCTCAATCCACTCTATAACAACAGTCTCCTGCTTCCCGACAGATCAACACGTTCTCACTCCTAACTCGTCATACGTGCGACGCCCATACAGCATGTATCACTTCTCAGTTATTTATTGCACTTCTTGCTCGTCAGTGAGGCACTTTTAGTGCTTTATCTATGTTTGTGTGGGGACTTGTTATAAATCAGTCTTCAACCTTTAATCTCTCTCTGAAAATGACTGGGATTAAATGCAGTATAATCAACTTTCCTGAACGTGTGTCTTGTCGTGATCTCCAGTGCTGCCATTTCATAGGATCTCCTGTCCAGGGCTTCTCAAACGTTGGTTGTTTTTATAACTCATCTCACCTTCTGCTCTTGTGTCTGCTGTGATAAGCCTTTTATACTCACCCATTTTATTTCCATTTCTGTTTCTCACTATTTTCCTTAACAAGATTAAACCAGAGTCAATGTATGACTCAAGTATGTGAGGAAGTTCTACACTAATTGGTACCTGCGGTCTTTCTTCTGTTACATACCACACCCCAAAGAAAGGACACACATAATACAGACACATTTTCAGTGACCCAAATAACATTCATACATGCTCCGTATCATAACCTCCTTTTTGTTTGTGTTTATTTTAAGCAAGTTATTTAACACAAGGATTAAATAGAAAGAAAAATCCTTGAAATAACACGTGTGTGAAATACATAATAAAAAACATCAAATAAATAACTATGTCAAACCCCCTGAGATCCAGCCTCACAATCACTTGTTCTATGACAACTAAAGGAAGTTTATTTACTTCACAGACCCAGTGACACCCATTCAGTTTCATTATCCAGGAAATAACAGCTGATGCTCACTTCTGTTTAAGACACAGTCCAATCTTAGGTTCCTCACCCTGAGTGGAACAATGGGTCTATGTGAGTACAGCTGCCTTTTTCAAATCATCTCTAATCATATGAGTTGATGATTCTAGCATTACAGAAAATGTCTTAATATTTCCAGACTGAGCTGTGCTAAGATCTTTTGTTTTCTTTCTTGTGTTTCAGTGACAGCCTTAGCCATCGCAGCCGGGCAGGTAACAAACCTATTTGCTCATTGTGGTGTGAATGAGACACGGCGGGTCCATGGGTCAGTGTTTTGAGCCATTTTATTGATTTCACATCACACCACGACACCCCAACCCCTGATTCCCCGTGTTTTTAACTCGGCGGGCGTGATTAAGGATGCCGTGCAGGTGCGTCCGCCCTCCCTGCGCGGCACCGCAGACCACGCCCCACCACATACCCCCATCGCCCGATTGAGGCCGGGGAGCCATCCGGCCGAACCTACTCCCCACCGTGAGTGGGAGAGGGAATCAGCCCGGACCGTCTGCGCCCCCGGGCCCCGGCCAAGCGACGGGGAGGTGCGAGTTCAGGTGGCCGCCCGCGAATCCAGCGGTGCCGGCGGAGCTGGTTCGGAGGTCGGCCGCGTGGCAGGTGGACGCGGCGCGGCCGGTACCTGCACAGTCGTGAGCCCAAGCTCACAGGCGACTGTCTCCTATTTTTTGTCACACAGGAAAGAAGCATCAATATCTGATGAGAAGACTTATTTATTTCTTTTTTGTTTTTCAACAAGAGAAGAATATCTAACAAGTTGATTTGTTCACATTTTCACATCTTAATTTTTAAGTGAAATGTGCATTTTGAGTTTATACACTATGTATATAAGGCAACCGTTTCCTTTTGCAGTATTTTTGTGTGGTGCATTTTTCTATGTCTTAACAGAAGGGGAGCAAAGGTGTTTTTTCACATGGTCTTACTGAGGTGATGCGAATTGAAACATGCAATTCGGGGGGGGGGGGGGGGGGGGGGGGGTGCTGGAAAAGCTTGAAATGGGACCTTGAAAGTGCTTAAAAGGTGCTTGAATTTGACCCTGAAAAAGGCTTATGAACCCTGAACGTTTACCTCCAACGAAAAATACACATGACAAGCAAGTTGTTCCTCTGTCAGAACACCCGCCATTATCCAAACCGACCTCGGGTTCTTCTTCGTGGGTTTTATTGGCGGTTGTCAAACAGCGACAGTGTGCATTACCGCCATCCTTCGGCGTGACGTGAGGACCAGAGGAAAGCCACTCAGGAATGTGGGCTGATGTTTACACGACGTGCTGTTCCTGAAAGTCCTCTTGGGACTGTGATCCACCTTCTCCCATTTAATATGATGCATAACAGCCAGAAGAATGAGGCTGTGGTGTTTGATGATTTCAAAGTCTTTCACAGCCTCTCCTTTGGTTGGGCCGCTGAAGTTGCAGTCCAAGTTTCCCTTTCCTGCTCCTTTAGTGCTCACAGTGAAACGCCTGTAATGGAGAGCTTCATGTCATCCTAGTACTACAATGAGCCATTTTACCTCCCATCTTCTCCTTTCTTTAGATTAACAGGATTTGCAGAGGGGCAGCACCCAGTGCTTGTTAGCTGGTGATGGCCTGTTGGCTTTAACCCCCCCCCCCCTAAAAAAAAAAAAAGAACAAACAAACAAAACAACACAACCCCACCATCACCACCTGGATGACAAATATTTTCCTAAACTAAAGAGCAGGAACAGTGGCTTACTGGTTCAAAGAACAAATAGTCCAGAATATACCCTTTTTTTGTGACTCATCTTTGGAAACTGCTGCTACTACTGCTTTGACTGGTACACAGTTCAAATGACAGCTCAAAAGGATGTGTTTACATTAGCATACCAACTATAACCCTGTTTATTCATGTTTATTCTTGTTTTTAAATCCTTGCGATTGTGGTTTTAATTTTGATCTTGTCCATTTCGTCAAACTTTTTCATAAAAGTGTTATGAAGAGTTGTTCCATGTAGTATGACGGAAAACATTCAGACCGTATTATAGGCCAACAAACTAAATAAACAGACTGTTTTTTGTTAGTACTCTCTGACTTTGTGAGGCAGTACAGGTATTCTTAGCACTGCGGCTGAGTCCTGGTCCCTCTGCCTTGAGAAGGATCCACTTTGACCCTGAACGGTGTCATTGGAATAGCCTAAAGGCAAACAGCCTTTGTCCTGATGGCAGAGGACAAAGGCTGTGTTACCATGTTACCTTTGCAGGTAATGCTCTACAGTCATTTTAAGCCTCAAACAGCAGGTGGGTTAAATAAGTTTCCCTGTAATATCTGTTTTTAAACATGTTACTGTTGTTTGGAATATTTCTGTGACATGAGCATATGTTTGCGCTCTTTACTCACACACACACAGTTTTATGGAGCTTTACCTTGACCAGACTCTGAGCAGTCAACAGTGAAGTATGTTGGCTGGAAGGCTTTGAGGCCCATCTTTGCCACTACAGGCCCAGAAACCTTCACCTTGTTTGGATGACAGCCTGCTCCGACATTCATCAGTGGGCACAAACACCAAAACTCAAGAGACTTTTCAGTGAGAAGAAAAGGCAAACCCTGCATGCCAGAGTGAAAGTGAGAGAGTGTGTGAGTGCATACTCACCCTGAATGGACTCTCAGTCTCCCCAGGAGACCATCACAGTGAGCTTCACAGGCTTACGTGGGGTGTAGGTGCAGGTGTATGTGCTGTTGCTATTATCCTTGACCTGGACATCCACAGAATTGCCTTCACCATCCTGTGCAGAAGACAAGGGATTATAGTTCAATCAGATTTAACACACCGTAGTTTTCGGACCATAAGGCGCACTGTCGATGAACAGGTCTGGTTTCATACACGAGGCGCACTGGACTATAAAACGCATTAAGCAAAACAAAATTTTTACAAACAAAAGATTTACATTGCTGCTCAATCACAGCTGCCTGATCAATGTTTTTCTTTAGCAATTTAGCAAAGTTGATGGTGGTGGTGTGCGTGTCTGTGTGAGTGAAAGACAGAGAGGCTGAGCGAACGACAGAATTTCTGTTATAACCTTCATTTTTATGGACGCACAGTGTGAGCACTCAGGTCGCATCAGAGCATCGGGCCGTATAGTGTGAGACCTGCATCGTGACCTATGAACTTCTAACCCCTGCGAGTCAATCATACAGTTTGAGCAGGAGCTGAATCGCGCGACTGAAAAAATCGCACAGTGTATGCCCAGCTTAAAGTTGTTATTACCTGCTGCATGCTAAGCTGCAAGAGTGCACTGAGGACTGAGACAAAATATGGTCTACAAACCAGCATTATATTAGTTTTTATCAGATAGTCCTCCAGTGTGTTTATTTTTTGCTTTAATTCTATTGTGCAGTTATTTGTTACCCTGAAATGCTTTATGCTTAACAACAGCTCACCATTTTAACTTATTTTTGAACGCTTGTGATCAGTATGACTAGATTGTGTGAGTTTCCATACTAAAAGAGCTGTAGTGATAAAATAATTGGCATAGAGACACTGATTTTTGGCATGGTATACTGCAGAAGTTTTTTTGTTTTGTTTTTTTTGCATAATTTACCTTTTAATTAAACTGCATTCTCTGTATTGTAACAAAACTAACATTGTTTATATGTCAGAAAATTAGCAAACATGAATAAATGGCGAAAACAATATAATTATAACATATATTTTTATTTTACTTATTTTAGGTCTGTGGAGCCAAACTTGATGCTGGGGATTTATTTTTGTCAGTGGAGTCAAATGGTGAGTTACAATTTGTGCATTTTGTCATACTGGAAACACCACAGATTATATTGTAACTTAATAGCTCTGTAGAACAAATGATATAAAGATTGTAGTGTCAGGGTACTTCTTAAGAAGTAATATGGCACTATTGATGATCACATGCAGGTGGCATAAACTAAATATTCAGATGTGCTACCAACAAATGATTCATTAACAAAAGCAATGGAGCAAACTGTTTAGGTTCTTGTGGTTGTAATAACATCCATAACTGCAGGTTTGTCATTAATTTATTTTCACAGGTCTAGATGATCACATCTGTCTTTGTCATTTAAATGAGGTGGACTTGCAAACTTTGCGCTCTTTTGGGTAAATTGCTGTCCACTACATATACACAGAATGTGCACAGTATTTCAGATCTAAAAAGGGAGTATGTAATGGACTTGCTGGCTGTTGCCTGTTGTGTAACTTTAATGAGGCAGCTGGACTAAAACAGTATTGCTCATCAAGGTAAACATCTGAGGAATAAGGAAACTGTTACTTGTCCTTTTACTCAGTGTTCTTTTAATCGCACGTTTACTAAAGTTTTACATCACATAAGTCATTTTCACAATCATTCTACTTTAAAAGATTTCAAGACAGAGCTTATTGTTCTCTGAACTTCCTTGTTTGCTGAACGGCAGGTAAAGTGCATCTTTTTGTTTGTTTGCTTTTGTGTGTTTGTGTTTTCTCTAATGGGCCTCAGATGACCGTTTGCTTAAATTTGGGTCTCAAAGAATCTTTTTTTAATTCTGCCTGTACTCCCCACCCCTCTTCTTCTATTGCTCAGGTTGAAGCAGAATTTGCCCGTCTTACATCTGTTGACCTGAAAGGGTTCCTTTTTGCTGTGCTTGACCATTATGGAGAGGTTCGTGGAGCTGTACAAAATCAAGAGCGGCATAGAAAGGCTAACTAGGCTCATAAGATGCTTCGGAGATGATGTAAGTGTTCAACTGCGAAATCTAATCCTTTGTTTAAGTTTTAGGTTATCCAGTTCAACTGATGAACTCATTGAAAGAAAGCTGATAAGTAAAGTCTGTCATCATATTTCACAACTGGACATTTAGTGTGGTAACTTTTACAGAATCTATGTATATTGGTGGTAGGTTGGATATCATATTCTACTTGAATGTCCTGATAAGCCTGATTCAAAATCTCCAATGATAATCATATATTGATGGAATTATGCATCAAAAAGCTGTGAATTTGGAGCTGTCTACATGCTTCATAAACACTGTTTAAAAAGTGTTTTTGTTTTCTTTTTGACTTCTTTGACCAGAGCCCTACACAAAGGAAGAGGACAGAGGACCTCATTTTCTAAAGGAAGATCCCTCACACACTTTCAAGACTGTGAAGGTTAGCATTGTTTCTTTTAGTAAATTTAATAATGACAGCACCACAGTGGATTTTAAATTAAAAAGTACATGTGTACTTTTTCCTCACCAAATGTATTATTACAAGATCTTTGACACTGGATTTGGTCTGGGTTTCAGAGAAACTAACTGGCAAGCTAGCATTGATATTATTAGTGTCTTGTGTTTATTCATGTCTTCACCAGGGTCTTTGACATTTCGCTGCTGTACTGTTCACTTCAGCTTTACGTTTGATTTCTCACATTGTATATTGTAATGGCAGAGATATTAGGATATTTAAGGGCCTGCAGGGGCTGCTACAGCTGTGGGGGGCAATACTTTGGTGAAATGTCCTGGACCCTGGAAAAGAGACTGTGTAGACTGGGTAAGCAATTAAAGGTTACTGGCTGAGAGTCATTGGGCAGCTGGGTAAAGGTGGATGTTGATATTCAGTGCCAATTATGCAACCTGTTCAGCCATGTCTATATGCTCTTTTTTCATGCTGTTAATATAGGGGGAAAAAATAAACTTTAATCAATAAACTGATTAAAGAAGCATTGTCTATGGAGCCATAATCTGATCCTGTAGTGTAGCTGCAGTTTGCACATCTCATGTATTCTCAGCCAGATTTGGTTTAGAGCACAGCCAACATTTAGCATAAGTAGATTTAAATTCACACACACTGATGATGGCAAGCTACATTGTAGCCACAGCCGCCCTGGGGCGCACTGACAGAGGCGAGGCTGCCGGACACTGGCACCACCGGGCCCTCTGACCACTACCAGTAGGCAACGGGTGAAGTGTCTTGCCCAAGGACACAACGACTGAAACTGTCGGAGCCGGGGCTCGAACCGGCAACCTTCCGATTATAAGACGAACTGTCAACTCTTGAGTCACGATTCAGTCATCCACCCATGTGTGTGAATGACTGAATGTGTAAGTGCTTTGGAGTCCTTAGGGGACTAGTAAAGCGCTATACAAATACAGGCCATTTACCATTTAAATTGAAAATTTTGTTTGAATTCTGCAATTGAAGACATGCTCAGTTATTTATGAACATGGTCTTTGTTTAAAGCAAGAAATGGATTTGTAACATGGGGGTGCATATCTCATTCTGAAAAAACTTTAACAACTAATAAGTGTTACCCAAAGCCAATCACCATCATCCAAGGCATCAGTATGGCTCTTCTTTGGAAAGACATGAATTCTTAAGCATAAGGGATATTGTGTAATTGTAATTGTATAATTTTATTTTATTTTTTGTCTTTTATAGCCAACAGGTATTGAAGACACGTTTTCTAAGAGGATGAAAGTTGGCATTGTGATGGTGAAAGAAGAAGACATCATCGATGTGTTGGTTGTCCTTGAGGCAGCAGTAATCCTGTCTAATCTGAGGGATGTCTCAAGTGCCATTTCC
The DNA here is from genome assembly GCF_036321145.2 of Pelmatolapia mariae. Lineage (NCBI taxonomy): Eukaryota > Metazoa > Chordata > Actinopteri > Cichliformes > Cichlidae > Pelmatolapia > Pelmatolapia mariae. Next base: position 31,458,896 of record NC_086234.1, on the reverse strand, counting down.
ATGCTGATGGGCCTTCTTTTTGCCCTCAACATAGACTATCCAAAGGAACTTAAGGACATCTTTGAAGTCATTCAGAACATCCTAATGAACATTGGTGGAAGGCAGTGCGTCTCACTAGTGCATGGTCTAAGAAACAGACTCTTGCAGAAAGCCATGCAGAACTGTAATTGTATGCTCACAGCATACAATTGCCTTAGTATTAAGGACAGTTTTTATTTTACTGTTTGTTTTTTTATTCTTGCAAGTTCTCATTCTCACTTTTGTATGTCACTAAATGACTACACTTTACATTCCAGATTAGACAATTACTCATTTGTTCATGGTTTAAGAAACTTATGTGAACAACAATATAATGGTGGACTCTGCACATGCTTATCTCATGCAAGTCAGTAGTTTTTCCTTTGTTTTGCAATTGAGCAGACTCAAACTAATGTTTCTGAAATATTCATATTATCAAATGTTTCAGAAGCATGCACTCATTTTCAGAGATATTGGTTCTGTGGAATTTGTTGCAATTGTAAACGAAGACAAATACAAGATTTTGATGTCTTAGTTGTTATAAACTGATCTTTACTGTCACTTATCAAAGGTTTTGTACTATTTTAATATTTCAAGTTTTATGCTAACAGGTGTGACTGAGCACAATGAAGTTTAAAAATTTTGCAAATGTAAAGAATAACTTTTCTAAAATAGCAAGTGTCCCGTTGATACATTACATTAATGCAGACTTTATGTTGTTACTTCACAAGAATCACTACTGCTCCTAGAGTATTGGTCAGAATTTCATCTTCACCCAAACTGGGCTCAAGACCAAGTTCAAATTTATTGTTTCACAGGGAGCAGCCTTTGAGTTTTGATGGATTGTGAGCCTGATGAGCTATGTCACTGATTTTTCTGTTTCTCAGATGACTAAGATGGCACAATAAATGGTGAATGTTGGGTGCTCATGAGTAACTGTCTTGTCATGTTCTTAAAACAAACTTTCTGTATGAAATGATCAGATACACTTTAATGGAATCTGTGGGGGTTTTTTTTCCTGTAAACAACAGAAAATTTATTTAAAGGAATGTAGATATTTAAACCTGAGCTCTAAGATAAACCTAACAGGTAGTTTTGCTGAAATGGATGTTAGAAAGCTAAAAAAAAGAAAAAAACTTAAGATGTTCAATACACATTTTTCTTTACATCCAGTCAATCAACTCTGATAATTAAAATGAAACTGATTTACAAGTTCACTCAGCTACCTTAAGGAGCTCAGTTAATTAATAAACTTAAATCAACTTAGCTAACAGATTATGTTAGTTCAGCTAAAACAGATTCTGTCAGGAGATTTATTCTAAAACACTTCTTCAGTTGAGAATCAGAGAGGAGAAACACACACTGCAGTTCGTTACTTGCAAGCAAGGGCAGCCACAGAACTCGCACAGAAGTGCGGGCTCTGAGACTCGCGCCGTGCCACTGCCCTGATCTTTATTTATACATCAGTGGGTGTTTGTTCTTTACATTGGAATGTGGATGTTTAGGTGTGCGTGTGTGTGTGTGTGTGTCCATAACCGACTTCCTAACCTGCTGGCCTGGAAGTCCAGCAGTTCATCTAAACAAAATGCACTTAGCCTAAATCAGACATAGATACGTTTATCATACAGTAAAACAATAAAAGAAGGTATGACCTCTCTCATGCTCCCAGGATGTGGGTTTGAAAACCAGAACACTCTGGAATCACACAAGCTTCCTAGGATGAGACATTCTTTCAGGATACTATCAACTACATACTTCTAAACACAAATGATTACATGCAGCATTCTACCATAAGTAAACCTATATAATTAAAAGATAATACTGACATTATATTTGACATTCTATTGACAGATTCCTAAGTTAAAAGAACTACTAAAGTATTTGAATTAACTAAAAAACCCAAGTCAACTGAACCAGGACAAGAGTTTAAACAATAGATTATTTTAATTTAGTTGAAAGGGTTTTCCCAAGTAAAAATGACAATTAAAGGAGTTGAACTGACTAACAAATCTCAGCCAACTAAACTAAGACAAAAGTTTAGACAACATGTGATTTTTCATTAAGATAACAATTGGTTGTGTTATAAGAACAAACTCTATTTCTTGACTTAACTTAAAATTTTAAGGCAGCCCTGTACCTGATATTTTTAAGTTGAAACAACAAGTTATATTTTACAGTGCACAGTACGTATCACTCCGTGAGGCTCCTGACTACGTAGCCGTAATGCTCCAACAATCCATCAAGCGGTGCGACTTCGTAGCTTACCAAAGGCGTACTAAAACATTTTTTGACAGATTTTTGAGCGCTGTGTATTACGTAAATCGGTTCAAGGGCAGTAAGCACAGCCAGAATTCATACATAAGGCGCACTGTCGATGTTTGAGAAAATTAAAGGATTTTAAGTGCGACTCATAGTCCGAAAAATACGGTACATGCAATATATTTAACATATTTGTGGTCATATACAAAGCCAGATATACCTGGGCTATAATTTTCAGAGGAGCTTTTCCTCCTTGCTTGGCATCAACTGTGAATTCAGTGGGTTTTCCAACAGCCAGACCACTGCTCTGCAGGCCTGGACCGGACGCCTTAACCTAGAGAAAACTATTTTAAACAAACAATTCAAAAAGGAACAAGTCAAAGATCTACTACAGCCAAACGATCATTTACAGACGATAGCGCTGTGAAAAAAATATTTGCCTACACTGTAAAATATAACTTGTTGTTTCAACTTAAAAATATGAGGTAAAGGGCTGCCTTAAAATTTTAAGTTAAGTCAAGAAATAGAGTTTGTTCTTATAACACAACCAATTGTTATCTTAATGAAAAATCACATGTTGTCTAAACTTTCATCTTAGTTTAGTTGACTGAGATTTATTAGTCAGTTCAACTCCTTTAATTGTCATCTTTACTTGGGAAAACCCTTTCAGCTAAATTAAAATAATCTATTGTTTAAACTCTTGTCCTAGTTCAGTTGACTTGGGTTTTTTAGTTAATTCAAATACTTTAGTAGTTCTTTTAACTTAGGAATCTGTTTTAGCTTAACTAACATAATCTGTTAGCTAAGTTGATTTAAGTTTATTAATTAACTGAGCTCCTTAAGGTAGCTGAGTGAACTTGTAAATCAGTTTCATTTTAATTATCAGAGTTGATTGACTGGATGTAAAGAAAAATGTGTATTAAACATCTTAAGTTTTGTTTTGTTTTTTTTTTGGCTTTCTAACATCCATTTCAGCAAAACTACCTGTTAGGTTTATCTTAGATCTCAGGTTTAAATATCTACATTCCTTTAAATTAATTTTCTGTTGTTTACAGAAAAAAAATAAAACCCCACAGATTCCATTAAAGTCTATCTGATCATTTCATACAGAAAGTTTGTTTTAAGAACATGACAAGACAATTACTCATGAGCACCCAACATTCACCATTTATTGTGCCATCTTAGTCATCTGAGAAACAGAAAAATCAGTGACGTAGCTCATCAGGCTCACAATCCATCAAAACTCAAAGGCTGCTCCCTGTGAAACAATAAATTTGAACTTGGTCTTGAGCCCAGTTTGGGTGAAGATGAAATTCTGACCAATACTCTAGGAGCAGTAGTGATTCTTGTGAAGTAACAACATAAAGTCTGCATTAATGTAATGTATCAACGGGACACTTGCTATTTTAGAAAAGTTATTCTTTACATTTACAAAATTTTTAAACTTCATTGTGCTCAGTCACACCTGTTAGCATAAAACTTGAAATATTAAAATAGTACAAAACCTTTGATAAGTGACAGTAAAGATCAGTTTATAATAACTAAGACATCAAAATCTTGTATTTGTCTTCGTTTACAATTGCAACAAATTCCACAGAACCAATATCTCTGAAAATGAGTGCATGCTTCTGAAACATTTGATAATATGGATATTTCAGAAACATTAGTTTGAGTCTGCTCAATTGCAAAACAAAGGAAAAACTACTGACTTGCATGAGATAAGCATCTGCAAAGTCCACCATTATATTGTTGTTCACATAAGTTTCTTAAACCATGAACAAATGAGTAATTGTCTAATCTGGAATGTAAAGTGTAGTCATTTAGTGACATACAAAAGTGAGAATGAGAACTTGCAAGAATAAAAAAACAAACAGTAAAATAAAAACTGTCCTTAACACTAAGGATCATACAATTACAGTTCTGCATGGCTTTCTGCAAGAGTCTGTTTCTTAGACCATGCACTAGTGAGATGCACTGCCTTCCACCAATGTTCATTAGGATGTTCTGAATGACTTCAAAGATGTCCTTAAGTTCCTTTGGATAGTCTATGTTGAAGGCAAAAAGAAGGCCCATCAGCATGGAAATGGCACTTGAGACATCCCTCAGATTAGACAGGATTACTGCCGCCTCAAGGACAACCAACACATCGATGATGTCTTCTTCTTTCACCATCGCAATGCCAACTTTCATCCTCTTAGAAAACGTGTCTTCAATACCTGTCGGCTATAAAAGGGTTCAAAGACAAAAAAAAAAAAAAAAATTACACAATTACAATTACACAATATCCCGTGTGCTTAACAATTCATGTCTTTCCAAAGAAGAGCCATACTGATGCCTTGGATGATGGTGATTGGCTTTGGGTAACACTTATTAGTTGTTAAAGTTTTTTCAGAATGAGATATGCACCCCCATGTTACAAATCCATTTCTTGCTTTAAACAAAGACCATGTTCATAAATAACTGAGCATGTCTTCAATTGCAGAATTCAAACAAAATTTTCAATTTAAATGGTAAATGGCCTGTATTTGTATAGTGCTTTACTAGTCCCCTAAGGACTCCAAAGTGCTTTACACATTCAGTCATTCACACACATGGGTGGATGACTGAATCGTGACTCAAGAGTTGACAGTTCGTCTTATAATTGGAAGGTTGCCGGTTCGAGCCCTGGCTCCGACAGTTTCAGTCGTTGTGTCCTTGGGCAAGACATTTCACCTGTTGCCTACTGGTGGTGGTCAGAGGGCCCGGTGGTGCCAGTGTCCGGCAGCCTCGCCTCTGTCAGTGCGCCCCAGGGTGGCTGTGGCTACAATGTAGCTGCCATCACCAGTGTGTGAATTTAAATCTACTTATGCTAAATATTGGCTGTGCTCTAAACCAAATCTGGCTGAGAATACATGAGATGTGCAAACTGCAGCTACACTACAGGATCAGATTATGGCTCCATAGACAATGCTTCTTTAATCAGTTTATTGATTAAAGTTTATTTTTTCCCCCTATATTAACAGCATGAAAAAAAGAGCATATAGACATGGCTGAACAGGTTGCATAATTGGCACTGAATATCAACATCCACCTTTACCCAGCTGCCCAATGACTCTCGGCCAGTAACCTTTAATTGCTTACCCAGTCTACACAGTCTCTTTTCCAGGGTCCAGGACATTTCACCAAAGTATTGCCCCCCACAGCTGTAGCAGCCACTGCAGCCCCTTAAATATCCTAATATCTCTGCCATTACAATATACAATGTGAGAAATCAAACGTAAAGCTGAAGTGAACAGTACAGCAGCGAAATGTCAAAGACCCTGGTGAAGACATGAATAAACACAAGACACTAATAATATCAATGCTAGCTTGCCAGTTAGTTTCTCTGAAACCCAGACCAAATCCAGTGTCAAAGATCTTGTAATAATACATTTGGTGAGGAAAAAGTACACATGTACTTTTTAATTTAAAATCCACTGTGGTGCTGTCATTATTAAATTTACTAAAAGAAACAATGCTAACCTTCACAGTCTTGAAAGTGTGTGAGGGATCTTCCTTTAGAAAATGAGGTCCTCTGTCCTCTTCCTTTGTGTAGGGCTCTGGTCAAAGAAGTCAAAAAGAAAACAAAAACACTTTTTAAACAGTGTTTATGAAGCATGTAGACAGCTCCAAATTCACAGCTTTTTGATGCATAATTCCATCAATATATGATTATCATTGGAGATTTTGAATCAGGCTTATCAGGACATTCAAGTAGAATATGATATCCAACCTACCACCAATATACATAGATTCTGTAAAAGTTACCACACTAAATGTCCAGTTGTGAAATATGATGACAGACTTTACTTATCAGCTTTCTTTCAATGAGTTCATCAGTTGAACTGGATAACCTAAAACTTAAACAAAGGATTAGATTTCGCAGTTGAACACTTACATCATCTCCGAAGCATCTTATGAGCCTAGTTAGCCTTTCTATGCCGCTCTTGATTTTGTACAGCTCCACGAACCTCTCCATAATGGTCAAGCACAGCAAAAAGGAACCCTTTCAGGTCAACAGATGTAAGACGGGCAAATTCTGCTTCAACCTGAGCAACAGAAGAAGAGGGGTGGAGAGTACAGGCAGAATTAAAAAAAGATTCTTTGAGACCCAAATTTAAGCAAACAGTCATCTGAGGCCCATTAGAGAAAACACAAACACACAAAAGCAAACAAACAAAAAGATGCACTTTACCTGCCGTTCAGCAAACAAGGAAGTTCAGAGAACAATAAGCTCTGTCTTGAAATCTTTTAAAGTAGAATGATTGTGAAAATGACTTATGTGATGTAAAACTTTAGTAAACGTGCGATTAAAAGAACACTGAGTAAAAGGACAAGTAACAATTTCCTTATTCCTCAGATGTTTACCTTGATGAGCAATACTGTTTTAGTCCAACTGCCTCATTAAAGTTACACAACAGGCTTTTTACATTAAAGCCAGCAAGTCCATTACATACTCCCTTTTTAGATCTGAAATACTGTGCAGATTCTGTGTATATGTAGTGAACAGCAATTTACCCAAAAGAGCGCAAAGTTTGCAAGTCCACCTCATTTAAATGACAAAGACAGATGTGATCATCTAGACCTGTGAAAATAAATTAATGACAAACTTGCAGTTATGGATGTTATTACAACCACAAGAACCTAAACAGTCTGCTCCATTGCTTTTGTTAATGAATCATTTGTTGGTAACACGTCTGAATATTTAGTTTATGCCACCTGCATGTGATCATCAATAGTGCCATATTACTTCTTAAGAAGTACCCTGACACTACAATCTTTATATCATTTGTTCTACAGAGCTATTAAATTACAATATAATCTGAGGTGTTTCCAGTATGACAAAATGCACAAATTGTAACTTACCATTTGACTCCACTGACAAAAATAAATCCCCAGCATCAAGTTTGGCTTCACAGACCTAAAATAAGTAAAATAAAAATATATGTTATAATTATATTGTTTTCGCCATTTATTCATGTTTGCTAATTTTCTGACATATAAACAATGTTAGTTTTGTTACAATACAGAGAATGCAGTTTAATTAAAAGGTAAATTATTCAAAAAAAAAAAAACTTCTGCAGTATACCATGCCAAAAATCAGTGTCTCTGATGCCAATTATTTTATCACTACAGCTCGTTTAGTATGGAAACTCACACAATCTAGTCATACTGATCACAAGAGTTCAAAAATAAGTTAAAATGGTGAGCTGTTGTTAAGCATAAAGCATTTCAGGGTAACAAATAACTGCACAATATAATTAAAGCAAAAAATAAGCACACTGGAGGACTATCTGATAAAAACTAATATAATGCTGGTTTGTAGACCATATTTTGTCTCAGTCCTCAGTGCACTCTTGCAGCTTAGCATGCAGCAGTTAATAACACCTTAAGTGATTACATAGGGATAAACAGATGACAACAAGCATCGGACTCCTGCCAAAAAGTTCTTTTTGAACCCAGCCAGTTATTGGAAATATTGCCAAAATGAACTTCCACCAAAATACAACAGCCTGTGAACTTGAAAGAAATTTACAAGTACAGAGACAATATGAAATAAGCTTTATTAATTAGCTGAGTTAGCTTGCTAATATCACAACAGGGTGAGTGCACAACCTTAAAGCTAGCGGCACAATACTTGTGATTTGGTCAGTGCCACATTAAACCCATAAAAAAGGCCATATGTCAGTTTATTAGGTCAAGTTTGGTCATGACACACAAGCTGGACCTTGTCGGCTAAAGTTACATTAGCTAAAGCAAACATTTCGGTAAAAGAGAAAAACACACGTCATGCCATAAATTCAAAACATGTTCCAACTTTTGTAGCTCTCTTTCCTTATAGTTATAACCAATGTTACTCACCTTGAAAGCATATTCCAAAGAAGACGATTAGAAAACGTCCAAGTAAAGTGAGCATGTCGTTAACCGCCAATTCCCCATGATGCACCTCGGTAGCAGTCACGTGAGGCAGTTTTGAATCCTGCTGTGCTCAACTTACCCGCATTGTCAAGTTCACATAAGTTTCTGATTTAGCTGGACATGAGTTTTCAAGTTAGCTTTTTTTGGTGTAATTGGGACGTTTTTAACTTGTAATTCTATGTTATAACAACAACTTCAGTCATCTATCGTCAAACTGATATAGAATAATATGTTGAAATAACAAACAGCTAGAATTACATTTTACAGTGTACTTTCTGCTTTCGTATCTTATTCCATATTTGTCACACTTACATGTTTCAGATCAATCCATTTTTAATATTAGACAAGAATGTCTAATACCAGGGCACACACGCTTGCGCATGCGTCATGGTGCAGTGCACGAGCACAGCAACACACACTGAAAGCACATAAGCAGGAGATTAAAGTGCAAAATGAACTTTTCTTGCAGACACCGCTCCCTACAATCCTGACTGCCCTGACATGACTAAATTGATGTCAAGAGTGAAAAACGGAGTAAAAAAAGTCCCCAATCAATAAATCAGCGGATAATTTTACACACAGTAATGTGCAAAAGTCTTGAACCAAACATTGAAGGGTTTCTTTGGACATTATCTGTTTTGTTTTTGTGTTGTTTTACCTGGAAACTACACATGACACACACACATCAACGAAAACTAAACAGGGGTTTATGTGGCTTAGGATGACGTCACTGACACTGGTTTAATATGAAAACAAACTTTCTCCAAACAAAAGAAAAGAAAAAATGAATAAAGGAGTCGGCGAGCAATCTTTAACGAGGACCAGATATGTTTTGTCTGACATTGAAGCTGTTCTCTCTGCTTGTCAAAAATACCTCGGGCCGTGTTTATAGAAGATAAATATACCAAATATGTCTGCATTCGTTTGGCCTGGGCAGATGGCGCAGACGTAAACTGCCCGGCTACTAGCTCGTGTGTGACAAGCTGAGGTCGCTGGTTTGAAACCACTCTGTCCCTCAGCAGCAGCTAGTGGGGTGCGTGGGCTGCGCTTAAAGAACCGGCGCCCCTGACTTTTTTGCCCTTTTCTTTTCCTTTTTCTTTGCGCCGGCCTGCCCGCCATGTTTCTCTATTTAGAATAATGACACTTGCTGTTTCTTTCCTCTTCTCTCTTCTCATCAAAACGCTGCCAGAATCAGCTCAGTCGTGCTCTAACACTCGCTCGCTCTCATTCCTACTCTAACACACACAGAGTACGAGTGACACAACATGTCACAGACTAAGGTCGTGTCCAAATTCATGGGCTGCATCCTCCTGAGGACCCGGCCTGAGCGGTCTACGTGGGCCGGGTCCTGCAGACGATCTCCTCCGTGAAGTCTCTCCTGTACAGTACAGAATCGCCGCATCGATCGCTAGCAGTGTGACTCTGAAGTGCAGTACTGGATGTCCACGAAACGTTTTGCACCGTCAAAAAATAAAATTGGCTAGTTGATATCACCTATCGCTGGTTATTTTTAGAACATAACACCCGCGATAAACAAGGGACCGCTGTTTACAGATACTGAGAAATATAACATTTGAATCCCTTTTCTCTTTTGAGAAAAAGAGAGGCGCTGGGGAAAAAATATCGACAAGTCGATGAACATCATTTACAGATATACTGGGTAAATGCCCAAGACATCTATAGAAATGTAAATCGCTGCTTGATTCATTCATTTGCTTAACTTGTTTTGGACCGTAAACAAGGCGCGAATAGGACACCGGAAACAAAGCTCCCTACAGGAGTTTCCGCACCGGAAGTAGCATATGCTAACGTGCACATAGTCAATACAAAACACGTAATATTTTCTCTGAATATGAGACGATTCTGTTTTTTACGGAACGGTTGGAAACTAATAATTTAACCATATGAACAAAATAAAGTTCAACATCAGTAACGAGTCAGTAACGAGTAACGCGTTCCTGGTTTTGGCATAATAACTAGTTACCGTGCTCGTTACCACAATAATAACGTAGTTACTGTAACGCGTTACTTAATAACGCTTTAGTCCCAACACTGACTACGACGCATTTTCAGTGTCAGTTCATCAGATGATCAGTTTTCAGGGTGTGTTGTTTGGTCGATTAAATGTCACACACTTGCAAAGAGCATGGTTTATTTGAAAACACAGAGGAATCATTTCATTTTGTTAAATCAGAACATTTTGTCTTCTGAACATTTTATTTCTGCTTCTGCCTACATATTTAGTAAATGAGCTTGACTGGACAGAAACAGTCACAATAAACAGACTATTCACATCAAAAACTGCTGAACCTGCACTGTGCTCGTGGTTAAAGCTCCCACAACATTTTGTCTTCTGAACATTTTATTTCTGCTTCTGCCTACATATTTAGTAAATGAGCTTGACTGGACAGAAACAGTCACAATAAACAGACTATTCACATCAAAAACTGCTGAACCTGCAATGTGCTCGTGGTTAAAGCTCCCACAACATTTTGTCTTCTGAACATTTTATTTCTGCTTCTGCCTACATATTTAGTAAATGAGCTTGACTGGACAGAAACAGTCACAATAAACAGACTATTCACATCAAAAACTGCTGAACCTGCACTGTGCTCGTGGTTAAAGCTCCCACAACATTTTGTCTTCTGAACGTTTTATTTCTGCTTCAAAACTGCTTTTAGCACAACAAGAGTCAGCGAAGGCTGGAATGAGACTTAAAACAGCTTCAGTCCACATTTCAGTCTGTTGAGGTCGCTGTTGCTCTAGCGGTGGCCCTCAGCTGGCCGAGCTGGAGCCGAGGCCCCGGGGATGCTGCTACGTGTCGCGCTGCTCTCCAGCTCCACTGGCTGGTCAGACACAGTCATTATCGAATAATTGTCCACCATGAGGCACGACGGGTCATCCGACTGTCCAGGAACTTTACCAATGGCATAGTTCTTCCATGAGACATTATCAGTGCATCTGAGGGCAAGTGCTTTTTCAGCCTGCACGTCTCCCCATTTGCACTCCTCACTTCTCTCCGAGTCCATCGGTGAGGAATGTAAGGGACGGGCGTCCTGCTGGGAGTGTTGTATCTCGTCCAGCTGCATCTCCACAGTAAATATGGGCTGCTGCTGCTGCTGCTGCAGCAGAGGTGTGCTGGCCTCGGAGCGCTCTGTCTGTGTGTAGATGGAGCAGGGCTGGACCAGCTTCTCTCTGGTTTCCTGAGGGTGGGGGTGCTCCATGTCATCCAGGATGAGCTGGATCAGGTGAGACATGCTGATGCAGGGGGCATCCAGACATAAAGAGAGAAGCTGCAGCCACCTCAGCTGGATGCGGTTGATGAAAATCCTGTCCTGCGTTCTGGCTTTCTTCTGCAACTTTGTCTCAAAATGATATTCAAATTTGTTGTTGTTGTTGCAGAGGAGCACTTCTGAAATCCATGCAGAAATATAGAAACACCTGTGACCGTCAGGCTCTTTGCTGAGCAGCTCCAGTTCCACAAAGAGCCTCTCCAGGAAGAGGTGAATGAAAGCTGGAGAGTTAAGCAGCTTTAGCAAGGGCAGCCAAAAGCGCAGGAAGGTTTGTGGGACTCTGGGCTCAGTGGGACTGGCACTGTCAGAGGTTGCACAGCCTAATGCTTCCAGCTGCTCTATGGTGGGAACAAGAAATCCGTCCTCCAACAGCACATCAACCAACAGCTCACTGGACTCCAGTGCAAACTGCTTGATCTCACCCAGCAACCAACTCATGTCTGCTAAGGGGGCCTGCCACAAGCTCTTCTCCTTGTCTTGAAAAGCTTGGTACTGGTCCTTCTCATAAGAGATCAGCAGCTCCCGAGCTTTTCTGTAGGCGTCCACTTCTTTCTGCCTGGCAACGAGCTCATCCTCCTGGCGCTTGACGTCCTCATCCTCGCCATGCGACTGCAAGTCCCAGCGCTCATCGGGGGCTCCTCCCAGCTGTCTGGACCAATACTCCTGCTGGAGCCACTCCAGGGCCACCTTACATCCCCTTTGGCACCATTTCAAAGAAGGAAGCTTCCGATGCATGATTCCGTGCCTCAGATCCACCACCCACTCGGGGATGTTCAAGTTTCTAGCCAGTTGCCTCAGCGGCCGGGCCCTTCTCCCCTGCTGGCGCTCCGTGATAAGATTAACAAATCTTACCAGGGCCGTCCCGTACATCAGGATCAAGTCATCTCCGGTAAGCTGTCCGGACCGGTCCCGCATCTGGCAGCGCAGGAGGTGCGCTGTGCATTCCACGGCCACGGGGAAACTATTAGTGCACCTGGCCCTCCACGCCGATATCCTGTCTAACCCAAACCTCTGCAGAGAGGAGTCCATCGAGTAAAGGTCGTCCCGAACCTGCTCCCACTCCGCTTTGTTACGCCAGGGTACCACATGACGGTTTTTCTCAGAGCCCTTTTTCTCCATTGTGCGCAGGAAAAGCCGCAGAGACCACTCGCAGATTTATAGGACAGAGGACCGCGTTCAGACCTTAGAGTTTTACCGTTGCTATTCGAACTGCATCCAGGAAATGACGCCGACGTTCGTGTCGGCTTCGTTTGCGGGCACGCTGGCGCCACCTGCTGGACAGAGCGCTTATTTACACGATGCTGGTTATAAACGAGCTTTCTTTGGCTGTGGTAATGATCACAGTTTATTTACATACTCTATAAATTCACGCTGTTTAGTTTTAGACACTGCACTTTTTTCTTGCTCTGCATTCATTTGGACATTTCAGGCTATTGTTGCTTTCATGATATGACTTGACTAAAAGAAATGTTATTAAGGAACCGGACTGTAGCAATGGGAATTGCATTTACCCGTGTGTTCCGCCCGGAGTCTAGAGAGTGTAACACCGGAAAGTGAGAAGTAGAGACCTCTGACTGTTTATCAAGAGTTTAATAAAAGTTTACCTCGGAGGAGGGAAAGTTCAACCGAGCATCTTGTGGAGTTTACAGAGAAAACAAGATGAAACATGGTGGCAGCGGGGTCTAGAGTGATCTACACCGCGCTTTGATGACAACAGATTGAGCGGACGGTATCGACGCGTCCAGCTAGGCTAGTTAGCCTCGGAGGTGCTAACGGCTCAGTGCAGCAGGTGAGACGCTGACAAGAAGAGCACAGCGGCGGCTACGATGGATGGATTGAAGCCACCCGCACAGTGGAGTATGGATTCAGTGAACCTGTCTAAAGCGTGGAAAACATGGAAAGAAGAGTTTACACTCTACACGGAACTAGCTCTGCCGGATGCTGAGGAAAAGGCGAGAGTGAAGCTGTTTTACTATCTGATCGGGGAACGGGGCAGGGAGCTCTGTGGAACGCTGATCGGAGCTGAGTCAAGAGTAACAGTAAGTGAGCTGATGAGAAAAATAGATGAACACTGTAATCCCAAAGTTAATGAGACTGTCGAGAGATAAGGATTTTTTTGGACGCAATCAGGCTCCTGGAGAAAATATTGATAAATATGTTACGGACCTGAGAATGCTGGCGAGCACCTGCAACTTTGGACAATTAAAAGACTCACTGATTAGAGACAGGATCGTCGGTGGCATAAACAGCTCCAGTTGGAGGGAAAGGTTGCTCAGAGAAGAGAACCTCACATTAGACAGATGTCTAGATAGACTGAGTTTCAGGATGTGTTTACAGGAGATGGATGTTTGCAAGGTGAATATGAGCTGGAAATCGACACAACAGTGCAGCCCGTCAAACTGCCAAAACGCAGAGTCCCAGTGTCGATGATGAAACCACTGAAAGAGGAACTGATGAGTCTTGCAGACAGACAAATAATAGCACCAGTGGAATGTAGTACTGATTGGATCAGTGGGATGGTGACAGTGCAGAAGCCAAATGGCAAACCCAGGATATGTATTGACCCGAGACCGCTCAACAAAGCTTTGAAGCGTAGTCATTTCCCGTTACCAACAATAGATGAAATCTTGCCAGATGTGTCAAAAGCGAAAGTTTTCACAGTTTGTGACGTGAAACAGGAAGTACCATACATCGGACATCTACTCACGGCAGAGGGGCTGAAAGCTGACCCAGAGAAGGTACGGGCCATCACAGAGATGCCAGCACCAACTGACATAAAAGGGGTGCAGAGACTAGTTGGAATGGTCAACTATTTATCAAAGTTCTACAAGCATCTGTCAGATGACTGTGAGCTTCTCAGACAACTGACGCACAGAGACAGCCTATGGGAGTGGACAGACGTGCAGGAAGATGCATTTAAAAGACTGAAACAAAAACTAACACAAGTCCCAGTTTTGAAATATTACAGCCCTGAAGAAGAGCTGACACTGCAGTGTGATGCCAGCGAGACTGGACTGGGAGCAGCTCTGACTCAACATGGAAAACCAGTGGCATTTGCAAGTCGTGCACTGACGCTCACTGAAAGAGGTTATGCACAAATTGAAAAGGAATGTTTAGCTATTGTGTTTGGGATGGAGAAATTCCCCCAGTATACATATCGTCGCCTTGTGAGAGCGCAATCAGACCACAAGCCACTCGAGAACATTATTAAAAAGCCACTGTTACATGCACCTAAGAGACTGCAAAGGATGTTATTAAGGCTGCAAAAATATGATATACCATAACATATGTTCCAGGCCGCGACATGCTACTCGCTGATACGCTGAGTAGGGCCTACCTGCAGGACAGCATCAAAAGCCAGACGGAGTTGGAGACAGAATGTGTCAACATGGTGGATTATGTACCTGTTTCAACAGAAAGCCTGGACAGAATACGAGCAGGGACAAGAACCGACCACACACTACAAACGCTGATAAAAACAATACAAAAGGGGTGGCCGGCCTGTAAGAAAGATGTACCTGTTGAAATAACCCAGTTCCAATCTTTGCAGGATGAACTGAGCACACAGGATGGATTGGTTTTCAAGGGAGAGAGAGTGGTGATTCCAGAAGCACTCCAGGCAGATATAACACAGCGAATTCACTCAACACACATCGGAACAGAAGGGTGCCTCAGGACAGCTAGAGACTGCGTCTACTGGCACGGTATGAATGACCACATCAAAAAGTACATCGCTACATGTGACATATGTCGGTCTGTGGATGCAAAAGAACAGAAGGAGACACTAAAACCACACGAGCCGACCACTAGACCATGGACCAAAGTTGGGACAGATTTATTCAACTTTGAGGGTAGGGACTATCTAATAACTGTCGATTATTACTCCAACTTTTGGGAGATGGATTATCTACCTGATACCAAGTCGAGTACTGTGATAAGGAAACTAAAGGCTCATTTCGCACGTCAGGGAATACCAGAGATTGTTTTTTCTGACAACGGGCCCCAGTACAGCTCGACAGAGTTTGCCAACTTCAGCCAGAAATGGGAATTTCGACACCATACCTCATCGCCTGGCTATCCACAGAGTAACGGCAAAGCTGAGTCTGCTGTTAAAACTGCCAAATGACTCATGAAAAAGGCGAAATTGGCTGGACAGGATCCATATTTCGCCTTATTGGACCACAGAAACACCCCAACACAAGGTTTGACTACCAGCCCTGCACAGAGACTGTTAAGCAGGAGGACGAGGACACTCCTCCCAATAGGAGACATATTGTTGCAACCCAAAGTGACTGACAACAAGTTAGCACTGATGAAAAACAGAGAGAGACAAAGTACTACAACAGGACGGCGAAGGACATGGACACATTAAACCCAGGGGACCTAGTGCGAGTCCAACCTTTTGAACAACACACCTTATGGACCAAGGCTAGAGTGTGTAACACTCTGGGAAACAGATCCTATGATGTGGAGTTGGACAACGGCAGAGTCCTCAGAAGGAATCATCGCCATCTGAGACGAGCTGGGGAGGTCAAAAAAGACATGTCAGCACATCTCCAGCCTGAGGGACCGAACATTACTGTGCCGACACAGAACAAAGAGAACACACAAAACAGCACGACCAGGTCAGGACGGGTAGTACAACAACCTAGGGGTGGGTTTTTATAATCGATTTATCGATTAAAATCGATTCTGGCTTGGATAATGTGAAATCGATTCATTAAAATCCTGAATCGATTTTTTAATATAAATTTATTTTGGCCCGAAACGCCAGAATCTCAGGTGAAACCTCACAAAATTTCAACAACCACCAAACAGCTAAGACAGTAAATGAGAGCAGGAACACGGATTCTGCACAAGGACATAAACATACAGCGCGGATCAGAATCAGTGAGATGTCGCCTTTCTCACCCGACGGGCGCTGCAGCTTTAAGCGGCTGCACGCGCTCCCGCGGACGGCAATCACTTTCTGGCAGACAATCACTTTTTGGCACAACAACTGCACAGGTCGGGGCTGAAAGCCGACAGCTCGCTGATTCTGATGTTTCGGCGGCTCCGCGCTTTGTGTTCACGGCCTTTTTGTGCTGATTCTAAAGCTGTTAGTTTTATCTCTCTCCAAACAATATTGACCGAACCAGCAGCAAAAGAAGATCCATACTACGCTTCACATAAACATTGTCATGAAATCACTCTGACTTTTACTGTTTTGCTTCACCCACGATAAAATCACACGTCATGCACAGCTCTCTCTCTCTCTCTCTCTCTCGAACAGTTTCCCATGTAAAAATCTGTTTTCTGCATTATTCGCTTGCTTGTTACGCACAAGTCTACTGTTGTTTACAGCGCTGTCGGACGGTGTTTTTTTTTTTTTCGTTTTACATACTTCCGAAAAGAAAACCTAATTTCTGCCGTTCAATACTGAACAAATTTAAACTTTTTAAAATGATGCAAAATGCTTAGCCGTGTCTCTAATAAAACCTCTGTAACGTCAGAGGTAACGTTCATATGTTGATTAATGGTTTTCTTTCGTTTTTGATGTACTGCAGAATATTTTTATAAAATCCCAGGCCATGAAAACCACCTTCATGTTTTTCTGTGTTTGATCTTCAGCTACTTTGACACAAAGGCATCTGCTGTGACGCTCACACCTTTGATAAAGTCTTGCGTGTGTCAGCTTCCTTTTTATAGATACAAAAATATGTAAATGTACTGATCTGAATTATAATATTTCTGACTGTCAAAATTTCCCAGATTCAAATCGAATTTAATTGAATCGAATCGAATCGAATCGTGGACCTTGTGAATCGGAAACGAATCGATTCTAGAAATCAGTGACGATACCCAGCCCTACAACAACCTGGATATCTGAAGGACTATGTATGCAATTAAGGGGTAATCTGTGAGTTATATGATGTGATTTGTTTACTGGTCAGAGGAAAGACAAAAGAAAAAAAAACATCTGTGACGATATTTTGAGTTATATGTTGTGATTTGTTTACTGGTTAGAGAACAGAACGAAACATCTGTGATAATTTTTTGAGTAAAGTAATAATAAGGCAAATGGAAAGAAAGCTAAAAAAGTAAGTGGAAGGAAGAAATTTTTATTTTTGAAGAAAATTGTGTCCAACAAAGAAATGTCATGTCTAAGTTTTGTTCCAGTTGCAAACTGAGTTCTTAACTTATGAATAGTTCATTGTCTTTGTAAAAGAAAAGGGATGTAGCAATGGGAATTGCATTTACCCGTGTGTTCCGCCCGGAGTCTAGAGAGTGTAACACCGGAAGGTAGAGACTCCTGACTGTTTATTAAGAGTTTAATAAAAGTTTACCTCGGAGGAGGGAAAGTTCAACCGAGCATCTTGTGGAGTTTATAGAGAGAACAAGATGAAACATGGACCACTGCAGGTTTTAGAAAAAACCCATCCAGAATAATTTTGTGGGCCCATACAGGGACCCCAAAGGTCATAGCTTCTGCCCTCCTCACGCAGTCCTACCCACAACTACCCACTGTGAACCCAGGCAGGTAATAACGTTTTGGCACATTATTTATGATAAGAATCCAGCGTGAGGGGAAATGCAATTGTGGAGAAGATGAAACCACAGAACATGTTTGATGAAGCTGGGAGAAGGCGACTGATGCAAAGCTGCAGTAAAGTGAAAGTTAAAAGTGGATCTAATTGATATACTGCAAAAGAACCGAAGAAATGAACAATGTCAGGCTATATTGCATTTTCTCAGACAGACTAACTTATCTGATAGACTTTGGCAGCTGGATTCACAGCGTATTGATTTATAGGATACAATATCAAACAACAGATGTCTAGTTTTACTTTGGTCAGAGACATAAATCCCCTGAGGACTGTCAGGAACAGCACCCCGTGTAAACATCAGCCCACATTCCTGAGTGGCTTTCCTCTGGTCCTCACGTCACGCCGAAGGATGGCGGTAATGCACACGAATAAAACCCACGAAGAAGAACCCGAGGCCGGTTTGGATAATGGCGGGTGTTCTGACAGAGAAACAACTTGCTCGTCATGTGTATTCTTCGTTGGAGGTAAACATTAAATACAATATTAAATAAATACAGTCATAGTTGTGCTCACATAGCTTTAAACGCTGCTCCTTGTTAACAGATCTTAGATATTGTTGCCCTCCTACAGGCGACTCAGTCAGCACTGGAGCAGCTGCAGTCAAAGGTCTGACAAGGAGGAAAAAGGGAAACTGTTTTTAAAGCTGAAACATCCTGTTTGACATGTGCGACTGTCATGGTGGTAAAGCAGTTTGCTTCGTCCCCTCAGTGTGTATTCCTGAACAGCGAGGCCCAGAGTCCTCCCGCCTTCTCTCCAAGCTCACTGCGTGTAGCAGCGTCTGACCTCCAGCAACTGATGGCCACCTTCAGCCATGTTTATGAGACAGAGCTGAGAGTTTACTGCAGCAGAGACCCCCGCAGCTTCAGCTCAGAGACAGAAGTCTTCCAGAGGGTCCAACAGCTGCTGCTGGCCTGCAGCACGGTACTCGCAAATAAAGTCACACCTGTGTCATTTGGACACCCACAGTCCCAGAGACTTGCACATTAAATCATTTTAGGGCTGCCCTCAAATCATTGACTAAATATCAGCAAATGAGGAAAGTCTCAGTTGACCAAGTTTGGGTGGAGGGAAAGCAAATCATTTACCTTCTTATTTACAGACGTGGCCAAATCTTTTGAGAATAATACAAATATTAGTTTTCACAAAGTTTGCTGCTTCAGTTTTTACGATAGCAATTTGCACAAACTCCAACTTCTTTACCATGAACTTGAACTTGACTGAGCAACCCAACAATCACATGACCCCCTATGACAGGGGTAGGGAACGTTAGTCCTCGAGGGCCGGCGTCCTGCAGGTTTAGATCTCACCCTGGGTCACCACACCTGAATCACATGATCAGTTCATTACCAGGCCTCTGGAGAACTTCAAGACATGTTGAGGAGGTCATTTAGCCATTTAAATCAGCTGTGTTGGATCAAGGACACATCTAAAACCTGCAGGACACTGGCCCTCCAGGCCTGGAGTTGCCCACCCCTGCTCTATGAGCAAGGACTTTGGCAACAGTGGGAAGAGAAATGGAGATGTACCTTAATGCTGGGAGTGTGACTGCACCTCATACGCTCCCCTTTAAGTTGTGTTACTGTTTGAATTCCTGCATTTCACAGCGTCTGTTCTCGTTTTTGTGCCCACATCCTGCTCTTTTGTTTTGCTCAGTAGTACCTGGGATCTACCTGCTGTCAGTCAGAGGGCTGTCGTGAAGCTTTTCCCAAACTCCGGTCAGATATTAGCTTCCAGCTGTTCTCTTTCTATAGACACTGACTATCTAAGTGAAGACACAGTTAAAAACATTTACAGCCAGAAACAAAAACCTGTTTCTGTAGCTAAATTATTTTCCTCCTTAAACTGAATGATGTTTGATCGTTCTGTTTTTATAACCCAGCAGCTGGTGCCACGTTAATGGGAGGCAGACACAGGTGGCTGTACAGCCAGCTTCTGCCTGGTCTTAAACCTCTTCAGGTCCTAGCTTTGCAAACTAATGGCTTATTCAGGGTTGTTGTAGTGAAATTCTGTTTGTTTATTTGGCAGCAGATACCTTGGACGTGTTTCACAGAGGTGTTGAATTGAAGTCTGAACCTTCATTTAGTCCGGACTGTTTGCAGGCCTGACATCAGGTCGGTGTAACTAATAAACTGACGCTGGTCGTAGGACAGGAACATAGTGACATGTTCTGGTGTGTGCGTCTGTCAGGAGCTGGAAATGCTGAAGGAAGCGTCAGAAGCTTCTGAGTCGGTGAGCGAGGAGCTGAAGCAGCTTC
The DNA here is from genome assembly GCF_036321145.2 of Pelmatolapia mariae. Taxonomy (NCBI): domain Eukaryota; kingdom Metazoa; phylum Chordata; class Actinopteri; order Cichliformes; family Cichlidae; genus Pelmatolapia; species Pelmatolapia mariae. The sequence continues at coordinate 31,438,548 of NC_086234.1, read as the reverse complement.
AAACGCAGCCTCGCTACTGGAGCCGAGCAGAGAAGCACACGTTACGTAAGTCAGTTTCATACTCATATTTAGAGTTTCTTACATATTGTTTATTATTTGTTTCCTCTTTTTTTCTCCACTAGCTGATCAACTGGAGAAGGTTATCGGGCGAATTGGAGGCTTTCTGTCTCAGCTTAGTTCATAGCGTCATTCAGAGGGATGCACTCACCAGATTCAGCGAGGAGGCTCTGGTGGTGTTAAGATGGAGACAGCACAGCTTGGACGTGTTTCACAGAGGTGTGAGGGACAGACGTGTGTGTGGTCACTGCAGTCAGACACTCTGTTTAATCTGAGCATGACTGACGTGTTGTTGTGTGAAACAGAAAGTGTTGGTGGGTCGAGAGTTTTTACATCGTTTTTTGGAGAAATCATTGATGACATTAAACATGTTGCTATGCTTCTTTGTTTATGATGATTACTGAAACGGACCATTTTACACTCAGTGGTCACATCACATCTCACTGCAGTCGTGCTGGGAAATACTCCAGAGCAGAGTGGGAAGAGAGTATGTTCCCTACAGTTGGGGTGAAGGAAGCACCAGGCGTCGCAAAGACCAAAATCACTCATGTACTGTCTAATTATTAGGATTCAACTTTATCATTACACATGTATAAGTACAGGGTAACTGGTGGACTGCTGAGTGTGCCGAGTTCCTGCTGTGTTGAGCCTGTTCACGTCTTCATTAGTCCAAAGCTGAGGTCACCACAGAGAGCGAGGGCACAGTCTAGGTGCTCAGAGAGTAACAAACATGGAGGAATGAGGGCTCATCAGGGTCATATTTACTGCTTTTTAAATCTACTCTCCTGATCTGTAACTGAGTACTGTGAAGTTCATATTTATTGTTCTATATTTTGTTAAACACTCGACTACATGTTAAGAAAACAGAAATGAAAACATTGTTTATCACGCCACAATTATTAACAGTAGTTCAAAGGTCTTATTACATGAATGTGAGCTCAACTTATCCTTGTTTTATGTCTCATGTATATATGGCTTCAAGCTCATGTACAGTGGTGTGATTCAGCCTTCAGACCAGCAGCCACTCTATCTCACACAGTTCTACTCGGCCTGGTTCATGTGACAGAGAGCAGCTATCTCATCCACCCTGTTTACAAGGGGAGCCTTTCCAAAGACACTGGCTGAAACGAAAGCAGAGGGGAGCTAAACCAGTCTGTCCAGCTCGTACACCCAGTATGAGACTGGAACACATTCGAAGAAATAAAAATCTAAAATCAGGAGCAGAGAAATGTTATTCTGGTCAAAGATTTAAAAACAGCTAAACTCTTCACTTTTGGTGAAATGTTGAAACTGGGTTCTAATCACAGAAATAGACAGTTTTTAGGTTTTAAACTTTAAACTGGTCTGAATCCATCATAATGGGAACAAAAGGATAAAAAATCCCTTGTGAACCCAACAGAGCACCTCAGTAAAGGACGTATAATTCTTGTCATTGCTGCAGGCAGGCTGGCACACTGAGTCGTGTTGATTCGTGTACAGCAATATTAAGAGACATTTGAGAAAGATGAGATATTCCAGTTAAAGGGCTCAAAGTTCTTGTATTATGAATGACACGAGTGTTGGAGAGTGACAGAGAGGCATGCAGTGGGAGTTGCTTAACAATCCTACAGGAGGAGCAGCCAGACCTGATCCTGTCTCCAGCCTCGAGCTTTTCTGCAGCCAGCACAGCGCAGACTCCAGCAGCAGAAAGAAGAATGGCAGAGCACACACTTAATGCAGAGGACATGGCTCTAAATAAACTGGGTGACATAGAGGTAAGCATCAAGCCCGTCTCGTCCTCTCTGCCCTCGGGGGCCACGGTGCTCGTAGCTGAAATGCCTAAAGTTTGTGTCGGCACATCATGAAGCTGTTACTGAAGGAAGCAGCAGAGTTGTATATGGAGTTATAGCTCGTGTGGGGAAAAACAAACTTTTTATCCTGTCTTGGGGCAAACTGACCAAACTTCTGAAGCAAAAGTAAAGCTGTGGCTCTCTCCCCACCGATCATTTAGACATGGGGCTTTTTCATAGAACCAGTGTAGCTTCTTTCTAGCAGGACTTGAGTCTCACCCACATGATGCTCTAGGTTTCTGTTTCTGAGGAGCCAAAAGAAAGGTGGATCAAAAAGGCTAAAACAGCTCATTTTTGACATTCGATGAACACAAAGGCCCAGCATGAGATAAATAAGGATCGTGTTGAACTGTGATTCAATAATAAAATGAAGGTATTTGACGTGAGCTTAAGAAATCTATTTTAATCTCATCCTACTGATAAATTTAACAAAGGCTGGGGCCGTGTGTCATCTTAATGTCTTTGGCTTTTGTTATTCCTGATGTATTTATATGGTGGAGCTAGCGACGGGCAGTCTGAAAGTAAATATGTGTTCTCTTAGTGCTCTGATCCACGTCAGGCGTGTGCAGGCTATAACAAAGATGACCTGTACAGTGATGAACACTGAGAACGTCCAGGTGAACAGAACCAACCTTTTGGGATTTACCTGGATGTTTGAGCATGCAGCACTAATCCCTGACATCACATCAGCCTCGAAGAACAATCAGAATGACAAAGTCACAAAAACAAAAAGATTAATGATTCAGTTCAGTGTCACTTCATCATTATGCTGTTAAAGTCCATGATAACAGGGAGAGAAAATAGGAACGACCCCTCTCCAGCGCCTGTTCCACTCATCAGCTGTACAGAGAGCTGAGTGATAGCTGTGGGGCTGAGACAGGGCTGCACCCCGGTGTGACGTCTCGCACCCTTGTGCTACACAGCTGGACTAAATGTCTCAGCTGGTTGAAACTTTCTCCCAGTATTTCTGAGATACATGGCGGCGGTCACCTGGATTTATCAGCTCAGACACGGGACCAGTTCAACTTGTTTTCCACACATGCATGTTTTCAGGGACAGGTAACTAAATGTGTGGAAAAAAGCGTGGACACGTGTGCAGAGACATCACACTGTTAAAGAGAGGAGAAACATTGTGAAAAGTTATTTGGCTTTGCATTTGTGTTCCTGCTCTCATACCTAACTGTTAAGGGTTCAGAAATTGAGGAGGTAGACCAAAATAATGACCACTGATCCGGCCGGGTGCAATTAGACGACATTTTAATGAATACACGCAGCGTGGAGCCAACACTGTACAGATTCAGTGTTGAACTCTCTTACAATAGTCAGAACACAGTATTTATAGGGGTGAAACAGTACAGCCCCCCTTTCTGTTGCCAGGCAGAAACCAAAACCACAATGACTTTTAACATAGTTTAAAAAGAACATCGTCTCGTCTCCATCCAGGTGCTTCCTGTTGTCCCCGGACGCTCGCTTATCTGTCTGGAACGTCCTGCACCTGCTTCTTCATCAAACAGTCACATATGCACGCACAATTTTGCAGTTGCAAGCAAAACATAAGATTAACTTTTACCTATATAACTGAGTCTATCTACGATGTGTGTGTGTGTATGTGTCAGCCTCTGCTTGCACTTTGTTTCACCTCTCAGCTCCCCAGCTAGACCTTGTAACCTTTCCACTAGACAGAAGGCCAGCACAACTGAAACTATGTGTGTGCATGTGTGTATGTCTGTCTGTGCGTGCACAGAGTTTGCATATGCTCTCTGCACCTTAGTTGACCTCAGCTTAAGCAACCAGGCTAAGGCTATCCTGTGTGTGCCGATCTTGACTTATATGTAAAATGTATAAAACAAATGTTCCAATCTAATACAACTACTTAAATCTTAATCAAAGCTTAATCAAAGATAAATGCATAATAAAATAACCTGCTCTTAGCTTGCACTCAGACTCTGCTTTCAGTTTCACTTCTGCAAAGCATACTCTGCACAAGCCTGTGTCTCCTGTCAAGACCGTGTAGGCCTAAAGTTAGACCTTCTCTTCTATAAAATAATGTGGCCAGGAAGTACGTATTCAGATTATAAATTTAAATCTCAATATAACCCATCCTCTCACAGGCCCGGCCTAGAAAAGCACTCCGACCTATTGACATGAATCACTACGCCACTAAGAAGAGTGCGGCTCAGAGCATGTTGGACGTGGCCTTGCTCATGGCCAACTCGTCTCAGCTGAAGACCGTCCTTTATGTGGGTCCGCAGTATCGTTTCTACGTCCCCCTCATCGTGCTGCTGTCCCTGTCCATCGCGTTACAGGTCATAGTGGGGCTGCTGCTCGTCTTCATTGGCAAGTGACATCATTGACTTTGAATGAAAACGGCTTAAAGAACAGCTGTGGTTCTCTCTGTCTTATTCCAGTTTGAGTGAAAAATGCTTTCAAAGTATTTTTAGAATAGAAAAGAATAAACTTTTATTATCCCACGGATGAGAAATGTGGGTGTTACAGTTCTTATAGCAGGGGCAATATAAAATATAAAAGGAAGACACAAAGTGTTCCTATATATATAAGCAAGTGCAGTTCGTATATACAGGTAACGATGCACAGAGCGATGTATGAAATGTGCAGAGAACAAACAAGCTGGTGAGTAAGGTGACCAGAGGATGTTGAGTTATAGAGTCTGGCAGCCCCTCTCCAGGCTGAGACTGAGGTTAAACATGTGGTAACCTCACAGAGTCGATCTGCACAGTCCCTCAACAGTCTGGAGCTGTTTCCATCCGGACCTGTGGCCTTCCTGGTTTTCATCGTCCTCCGCTGACTTCACACCTGGTCAGCTGTGACGGAGAGGCTGCAGTGTGGGGTGTGACTGGGTGGTTCCTGATGACTCGCATGGGGGGAGGAGGCAGTGGAGTCGTTTTTTTTTTTTTTTGTTTTTTTTTCTTTTTTTTTCTCTCTTTTTTCTTTCTGTGAGTGAGAAAGTGAGAACAACAGGCGCTGTGTTCCAAATTCACTGATTTACAAAATAACCTCAGTTACCTCGATGCCATCGCCATTTATTCTGGTCTTTTTATGTTTATGCTCTTGTGTTTCATGATCAAAAAAACCCAAAACAACAACAAAAAAAAAACAATAGCACTTTCACAACAGTGGCATAAATTAGCCACTGCCTCCTTTTGGAAAGCCTTTGTGTATTCCATAAATAAGGGAGCATCTTGGCTGAAGCCCCAGTGGTTTAATATTCTCTGAGAGCTTCCAGACAGTGAGTGGTGGTGCAGCAGCTGTCTCTTGACCCTGCCGGACCCCCACTTACCCCTCTGACCAGCTCCTTTCCACTGGGCAGGCTGTGGCGATGACAAGCCTGTCAGAAGCTTCTCCTAATGTCCTAATTACCCCTCACACACACATACATGCAGGCGAGCTTGCACAGATGTACACACATTCCTAGTGAGTAAGCAGATATGCTGGCAGACAAGCTAAAAAGGACACACTCACGTTCTCGCCGTTTCCTGCTTGAGTATTGCTCATGTGAATTTTCCTTGCAAGAGACCGCACTATAGGTGAGGCATTTTTTTTTTTTTTTTTTTTTTTTTTTAAACCTGTCCCGTTTGGTTCTTTTGCCATCAGAATTATTGTCTAAAGGCGAAGAAAGATGCCCAACGGATTTACTTTACCAAATGGACCATCCCAGCCTTGCCGTAATGGTCCATTTGATTTACCTTTTATTGTTTATTTTATTTTATTTTATTTTTTTACTTGCTAGATACGGGACAGGGGAAAAGAAAAGGGAGAAAGAAAGAGGGGGGAAAAAACAAAACAAAACAAAACAAAAAAAAAACAGCGGAGAACAGGGACGGGGATAAAGGGCAAAAAACAAAAACCAACAAAATAAGCAGACAAAAAATACATATATCGATCACCTGGATCACCTGTTGAGAAAGAAAAAAGAAAACAAGCAGAAGAAAACGAGAGTAATAGAATAAACAACATCACAATGATATATGGGAATATAACACTAAATACTTAATATTAAACATTATTGTGCAGCACGTAAGATCGACAGCGCACAGTGTGCTTTGAGGTAGGAGCCAAAAAGGGTGTAGTTTGTGTGTGTGATCACCTGTGTGTACACCTGTGAGCATGAGCGCGCTTGTATTTAAAAGGTTCCTTAATGTAATGATCTGCTAGAGGGTAGTGAGTCGTTGAGGGAGAAAGGACGCAGGTGAGGTGCAACTGTTGTCCCTCGTGCTATGGGGGGCGGGGCTGCAGAGAGGTGAAGAGCTCTGGTGGATGGGGGAGGAAAGGGCTACGGAATCAAACCTGTTAAAGAACTGGTTCAATCTGTTGCCCAAACCTGGACTCCAGGCTCCAGGTATGTATGAGGGAACCAGATGGACCAGGTTATGGTCTGAGCGACGCAGTGGGGGGAGGGGTGATGATGTATATGCATCCTCAGTATTTGCATACAGTAAGTCCAGTCTTTTGTTTTCCCTGATAACACAGTCCACATACTGGGTGAAAATATTGAAGAGCTGAGGACAAGGAAACATGATTGAAATCTCCAGAGATGAACAGGAAGGCTTGGCTGCAGCTGGGACACTACTGTGGATTGTCTCGCATGCTGCTGCATGCAAAAGAGTCATCGGTTTAAAAGAAATAAGCCCTTCTAATTTTAAATTGACACTAAAAGTGAATTGTATAAGGATGACCCAAGTAAAAAGGATACAAAGGTTTTAGGGCAGTGGTGTCCAAACCCAGACCTCGAGGGCCGGTGTCCTGCAGGTTTTAGATGTGTCCTTGAACCAACACAGCTGATTTAAAGGCTAAATGACCTCCTCAACATGTGTTGAAGTTCTCCAGAGGCCTGGTAATGAACTCATCAGGTGATTCAGGTGTGCTGACCCAGGGTGAGATCTAAAAGCTGCAGGACACCGGCCCTCGAGGCCTGGAGTTGCCCACGCCTGTTTTAGGGCAATTCAGTTTATGGTCCACAGGCATCACAGAAGTGGTGTTTGACAAGGCATAAAGCCTTTACATGCAGCATTTCCAAAACTGTATTTTACATCTTTATAAATAAAACAAATATATGAATTCATAAAGAAAATAGAAGTTTCACATAATAAATGATCTCAATACAGTTGCACACTTTGCAGATCCAAGCTTGTGCACTGAACTGGAACTGCCAGCAGTCACATGTATGACACGCCTGTTAGTCAGCTGCTGGGCTTGGCATTGAGCATACAGGCTAAAGCATGTTAAGATGGACCACATGCCAGTATTTCCTCCTAATAAACAAAAATGAAGAGCTACGTCGTAGAACAGGACGCCGCCCTCTTGTGACCGTGGTCCAATGAGCCGTCCTTCGTGGGCGCTTGTGTGTGGACCCAAACTAAAGTGTGCGTAGATGCTGCAGTCTTAATGCTCTCGGACATTTTTAATGTGCTCGACAGTTTGGAAAATAAACATTTAGCTGAGCTAGATATCTGTGTCTCACCTACATTTGCCCCATAGATTTCTATCAGCTCATAGATAACCTGAAAGAGCACATACACCAGTTTGTTCTTTCTGACAAGTTAACTTTTGATACACAATCATTAATATTATATCCATAAAGTAGTATAAAACATGCATCTGTATCTGTTCATCTAATCCATAAATAACCTGATAACTCTGGTGGTCATCAGTGTAGCTAACTGCATCACTGTTTTGTGTGTCAGCAGTGAAGTGCGATCTCAACGATGTGAGGAAACACGCCAAACTGAACAGAATGAATAATGTAGCAACAGTCTTTGTCTTCTTCACAGTTCTCATCAACATCTTCATCACAGCGCTGGGATTTCAGGGTCATACTATCAGGTACTCCTTTCACAGAACACAGATTCTTTGCTTCACGGCGTCTCTTATTTGTGTAAACTCTTGATGGTTTTTCTTCCCAGCTCACCAGCCTCACCTGTTCCATCAGTACCAGAGCGTCCCCTCTGCCCACTGACCTGAACAGGACTGGTGCCATTTAGACCAGACTTTGGACCGAAGCACTGAAAGCTGCTGTGGCACAGAAGCCTTACCTCTGTGTGGGCTCTGTGTTCAAATTAAGACTTGTTTGGAGGGAAAAAAAAGGTCTTTTGAATGAACATGATGAAATGTTTTGTGACTGAGACTTCAGCGAGCTGTGGAGCATCGAGTAGACCTCATGCTCGACAATTACAGGCCAGTCCTATCTTAAGATTACAGCTACAGACTGACAACCAAATAACTTTGTGGGAATTAACACCCCAGATAGCAAGACGACATTGAATCTATGTTGATTTTTCATCCGAACCGTCGTATATGGTCGGGGTTGAAATGCCAATGTTGTAACAACATTGAAATACTGTGGTAAACCGACGGTCTTACTATAGAGACGTTGTAACGATGTTGATTCACCGTTGTTTTTTTGTCATTGATATTTGATCTATTTATAGTCGACCAGGTGACAACAACAACGTCGAGAAAACGTCTATTTATAGTTGACGATCATTCGGCTCCGGTCACCATCAAAAACCATCGATTTGTAGTTGAGCATTAAATTGCATTGCAACTGATCGGGTATAAAGTACCAGAGAAAGTAGATTTATTGTTCATTTGTTATCAATGACTTGGTCTAGTTCACCAGCTTTAAAAAATCGTGTCTACGTGCAATTTATGTATAGTTGACCGGGAAATTAAAGCAGCGATCACTTGAACTATTCCGCAGCACCCCTCTCACATTGGTACACCCCCCCCCTCCCCCGGTATTCATTGTCTTCTACAGTAGAGCGGGACATTTGATTTACTCTCAGCGGAATTGACCGGAGAAGGCATCAGTTCATGCACTGCACTGGCCCGCACCACGATTAGTATAAGGTAAGAATGAATGATTTTTTTTTTCCTACTCGGTATTTCCATGTTTGCTTTTGAATAACAGTAAAAAAAAACTTGTTAATGTTGTACATTAACAAGTTTTTTAAATTGTGTCTACTTCTTACAATCTGGCAACAAATAAATTGCACTGCGAACAAAGTATATCAACAAAGAAAACATTTTCGTTTCATAATTTCTTCGTTATATTCCCTTACAAAGCTAGCTTTAACGCTTCGAGGTTTCCTTTGTTCTTGCCGTCGCCTCGGCGCTTGACCCAGACTTTCGCTCTGTAGTTACTTAGTACTCAGAAGTACCTGACTCCGTGGTATAATTCTCAAACACGTAGCCTAAAGCAGATAACTCGTAAGCTGGAGAGGAAATGGCGTGTCACAAATTTAGAGGATCATCATTTAGCCTGGAGAAATAGTTTGCTGCTTTATAAGAAAGCCCTCCGCAAAGCCAGAACATCTTACTATTCGTCACTGATTGAAGAAAATAAGAACAACCCCAGGTTTCTCTTCAGCACTGTAGCCAGGCTGACAAAAAGTCAGAGCTCTACTGAGCCAACAATCCCTTTAACGCTAACTAGTAATGACTTCATGAACTTCTTCAGAAATAAAATTTTTATCATTAGAGAAAAAATTACCAATAATCATCCCACAGATGTAATATCGTCTACAGCTACTTTTAGTACCATTGATGTTAAGTTAGACTCTTTTTCTCCAATCGATCTTTCTGAGTTAACTTCAATAATTACTTCCTCCAAACCATCAACGTGTCTTTTAGACCCCATTCCTACAAAACTGCTCAAAGAAGTCCTGCCATTAATTAATTCTTCAATCTTAAATATGATCAATCTATCTCTAATAATTGGCTATGTACCACAGGCCTTCAAGGTGGCTGTAGTTAAACCCTTACTTAAAAAGCAATCTCTAGACCCAGCTGTCTTAGCTAATTATAGGCCAATCTCCAACCTTCCTTTCATATCAAAAATCCTTGAAAGAGTAGTTGTCAAACAGCTAACAGATCATCTGCAGAGGAATGGCTTATTTGAAGAGTTTCAGTCAGGTTTCAGAGCTCATCACAGCACAGAAACAGCTTTAGTGAAGGTTACAAATGATCTTCTTATGGCCTCTGACAGTGGACTCATCTCTGTGCTTGTCCTGCTAGACCTCAGTGCAGCGTTTGATACTGTCGACCATAATATCCTATTAGAGCGATTAGAACATGCTGTAGGTATTACAGGTACTGCACTGCAGTGGTTTGTATCATATCTATCTAATAGACTCCAATTTGTTCAAGTAAATGGAGAGTCTTCTTCACATGCTGAGGTTAATTATGGAGTTCCACAGGGTTCAGTGCTAGGACCAATTCTGTTTACATTATACATGCTTCCCCTAGGTAGCATCATTAGAAGACATAGCATAAATTTTCACTGCTATGCAGATGATACGCAGCTCTATCTATCCATGAAGCCAGGTAACACACACCAATTAGTTAAACTGCAGGAATGTCTTAAAGACATAAAGACCTGGATGGCCGCTAACTTCCTGCTTCTTAATTCAGATAAAACTGAGGTTATTGTACTCGGCCCTGAAAATCTTAGAAATATGGTATCTAAGCAGATCCTTACTCTGGATGGCATTACCTTGGCCTCCAGTAATGCTGTGAGGAACCTTGGAGTCATTTTTGACCAGGACATGTCCTTCAAGGCACATATTAAACAAATATGTAAGACTGCTTTCTTCCATTTGCGCAACATCTCTAAAATTAGAAATATCCTGTCTCAGAGTGATGCTGAAAAACTAGTTCATGCCTTCATTACTTCCAGGCTGGACTACTGTAACTCATTATTATCAGGATGTCCTAAAAACTCCCTGAAAAGTCTTCAGTTAATCCAAAATGCTGCAGCAAGAGTACTGACAGGGACTAGAAAGAGAGAGCATATTTCTCCTGTTTTGGCTTCCCTTCATTGGCTTCCTGTTAAATCCAGAATTGAATTCAAAATCCTGCTCCTCACATACAAGGTCTTAAATAATCAGGCCCCATCTTATCTTAATGACCTTGTAGTACCATATCACCCTATTAGAGCACTTCGCTCTCGCTCTGCAGGCTTACTTGTTGTTCCTAGAGTATTTAAAAGTAGAATGGGAGGGAGAGCCTTCAGTTTTCAGGCCCCTCTTCTGTGGAACCAGCTTCCAGTTTGGATTCAGGAGACAGACACTATCTCTACTTTCAAGGTTAGGCTTAAAACTTTCCTTTTTGCTAAAGCATATAGTTAGGGCTGGACCAGGTGACCCTGAATCCTCCCTTAGTTATGCTGCAATAGACGTAGGCTGCCGGGGATTCCCATGATGCATTGAGTTTTTCCTTTCCAGTCACCTTCTCACTCACTATGTGTTAATAGACCTCTCTGCATCGAATCATATCTGTTATTAATCTCTGTCTCTCTTCCACAGCATGTCTTTCATCCTGTTTTCCTTCTTTCACCCCAACCGGTCGCAGCAGATGGCCGCCCCTCCCTGAGCCTGGTTCTGCCGGAGGTTTCTTCCTGTTAAAAGGGAGTTTTTCCTTCCCACTGTCGCCAAAGTGCTTGCTCATAGGGGGTCATATGATATGATTGTTGGGTTTTTCTCTGTATTTATTATTGTGCTATCTACTGTACAATATAAAGCGCCTTGAGGCGACTTTTGTTGTGATTTGGCGCTATATAAATAAAATTGAATTGAATTGAATTGAATTGAATACTACAAAAAATTCTAAATCTGTGATATATGATTGATAAACGTAAAGTTAACTGTATAAACGTGTTCAATGACTTTGTTACTTTTGATGATAGGAGAGCACTCGCTTCAATTCGCACACGAAAACTTTAGACTCAGTTTGAAAGCTCACGCAGCATGCGTGACTGTACGTTGCACGCTCACCTAACTTTACGTTGCACGCGTACATGACTTTCCGTTTGTGCCTTGAATAATGAATAAGGCTACGTCCACACGTACCAGCGTATTTTTGAAACCGCTGATTTTTCTATGCGTTTGCACCTTTTGTCCACACGTAATGTATGTCTGGCCGTACATTGTGTTTGTATTTCCAGGCACATTTCACGAAGCAGAACGCAGTCTTCAGAGATATCCACGTGAACGCTGTGATACGTCTGACCTTCAGTCCGAAGAAGAAACCCAGACCAGTCTTAAAAGAAAGCACAAGTAAAACCTTTATATTCACAAACATATCTTTGATTGTTAAGAATTTATGATCTTGTCTTTTATACATATCTGTGGTGCTTGCATACTGCAATATCGCCACATAATATAGTCCAAAAAGTGGAAGTTTGTAAACTTTTTAAAAATGCAAAGCCGTGTACACTTGTGCACTTGAAAAATTCATTGTATACTGTACCTTCTTGCACGTCTCTGTTTCCTGTGTGTGTTGTTAGAAATCAAACTAACTTTAGGAAACAATATGCCAAAAGCATATTTACAATTACTTAAGACCGTTTTTAATTTCTTTTCTTTAGACCAAATCCCCTGTACACATATACGGACTCAGAGGATGAGCAGCCTACAAAAAAACGGTTTCCCCAGGCCCCTCGAGTGAAAATACCAGGTAATAAAATACTGTCTAGTGTCTGTGTACATATCTGTGTCTGACACAAGGAAACTTTTTTGACAAGTTGTCTGTATTCTTAAATACTTAAAAAATTATCTTTTTCTAAACAGCCCTCATCACTCCGCAGTCTGCCCCCCAGCCCACTGATAGCAACCATCATAATGCCCCACCCAGCTTCCGGCACCTTTCGCCACTCCGGCACAAACCGACACAGCTTTGCGATCTCGCCAGCATGTAGAGTCTGATGTCTTCCCTATAGATGGTATGCTTTTAAAAAAGCTTTAAAGCTGCATCACAATGTCATTGTACTCTTATCTTCAAAACACCAGTTTATACTCCTGAATGTCATCTTGTTGTGATTTTTTTTTTCTGTAGATTCCAGAGACTCTGTGAGGCCACTATTGCAAGGCAAGTTTGAAAATCTTGGAATTTCACAGTTTACATGGTATAACAAATATATGTGACAGGCAAAAACTAGTAAACACTTTTAGCAGTTACAAGAACTAACAAATGAATATCCAACAAAAGTGAATAGAAATACATTGCACTGCCAATACTTTGGTTTATTCTTTGTATGACTTGAAAATCAGGCTTTAGGGAAAACCAAATGACATGTTTCTATCATCAATTACATGAAGTAAACACGCAAGCACTTGCATACACATGAGACACGCTAATTCCATCTCATAAAATGTGTCTATAGGTGAGACGCTTTGCGTTGATTGGTGCTGCTGGACCACACTGGAGGTGCGAGTCCGCTGTGTAATGGTTTATGCCATTACAAAGGAGCTGGCCTCTGTACTCAACTGGGCAGGGAAAAAATACCAAGGGCCAGACAAAGCAAAAAAGGGCATTTAAAGAGACAGCGCTGTGCAGATGCATATTTGGTAAGTTTTAACATTTATTGTAGTTTTATGAGCCTAAAGTGAACAATAAAGGGATCAATTGATGTGCTGGGTGCGTTTCACATTTCCTATGTCTGTTTTTTGCTATATTACTTTGTCTTTCTTAATAACAAGACTTTCATGTCCGGTTAATCTGGAGATGGAGTCTTTGGTCTTCGGCTTGTTTTGTCCTCGGGTTGTACACTTTGTACAGCCCGACGACCCCATGTTTTCTTTTTTTTAAAGGATACACGGCACACCATGCTAAGACATATCACATTTTCAGCTTATAGCTCTTTGGGAATCAAATGCAGCAGTTTGCTGATTTCCGCCTGGTGACTTTCATGTTTATCAGCCTAGGAGTTTACATACTTTCTCCCTGCTGAAGACAATTAACAAGAGCTTATTCATGTGCTCTAATTCCCTTTTTTTGTCTTTGTTTTTTTGTGTGTGTGTCTATTTTTGTCCTAGATGGCCTGGCGCAGCAGGTAGGGGCGAACTCTATGTCTGAGTTGGTCTTTGCTCAAGCAGTCCAGAAATGGCTCAGATATGCTCCAGGTCGTACGGGTGGCGCGCAGGACACACATCATCCATCCCCATCCCGGAGTAAATGATAAAAAGTGACGTGAAACATAGAAATGTAAATAGGAAACTTTGTCTTTTAATAAAGTATTTTGCAAATGATACATGTCTATTGACCTTTTTTGTTTTTTTTCAATAAAAAGCAACTGTGCGAAAGAGGTGGAAAATCAACACCATAGCTCAACAGTGTTTCAATATCAGAATCTGACATTGTTTCAATGTCAACAGTGTTAGAAAATATAACGTTGAATCAATGTCAAGTTTCAACATTGATTCAACATCAAAACCTGACGTTGTTTCAATGTTAAAAATGGGTGCAAGAGTGATGTTGGGTCAACGTCACACTTCAACGTTGATTCAATGATGTCGCCTGATATTGACTCAACATTGTTTCAATGTTTCCTTGCTATCTGGGACTGCCTCATCTTCCTTTGGGTAGAGATTAGGGCTGCCACAAACGATAAACTGAGCAGATATTTGAGGTTTACACTGCTACATTCTCGCCTGAAAATATGTTAAACGTTTATTTTGTGACCCAGAAAGAATAATAAGAGTAATATTAAAACTAACTAGCTGCCGCCATTGTTGGAAACTGAGCTGGGCTGCGCTATGAATTCTGGGACAGAGCTACTTCTTCTTCTTCGGGGTTTAACGACAGCTGGCATCCTTGTACATGCAGTGCTGCCATCTTCTGTTTCAGTCCGTTATTACACTCTTAAATCCTACTACTTATTCCTGCGTCTTTTGTGATCTTACAAAGCTTCAAACGACGCGTGGACTATTAAATCAGTCGCCGACGATTTTGATAGTCGACGTAATCGTGACTAGTCGACTAATCGTGGCAGCCCTACTGTGCATGCACGCAAGCACAATTCAATTCTTGATTGCTGATATTACAGGATCAGTTACTGTTATTACAGTACTGGATTAGATCTCATCATGTCAGATGACTTTCTTACCTTTAGCCAGGTTAGGCATAGAGAATGGAATACTGATGACTCCCACCAAATCTTCAATAGGAATGAGAGACCTCAAAATCGCTCTGATACTAATAGCTTCACCTTTACCAGCATGGATCAGCTAATAGAAAAGAGGTAGGGCTTTAGTGAGTGCACTATATACGTAAGGCTGCATGTAGGAGTTGTGTATTTTGAATTGCTGGTACTCCACTTCAAGGCCAGCCAGCTCGGAGCCCGTAAGACCACACATACGGCCAGCGACAACTCTCACTATCAGTGACTCAATAATCCAAAATATTAAAACAAGCTCAGTCACAAACCCCTCTTACCTGGGAGCTATTGTCTGAGACATAGAGGATAAAGCTACTGGAATTCTTGCTTCCGGGCAATCTAAAAGTCATTGTGCATGCAGGAGCTAACAATATCTGCAAACAACAACTACAGCTACTCAAAAGAGACTTTGAAAACACATTCTGCTCACTAAAGATACACGTGCAGCACATTTTTAATCTGTTTGTGAACACAGTCAGCTATGCAGACACGATGCAAATGAAGTTGGAAGAAAACTTCTCTCCTCAAACATTTCCTAAGGCATTTTCCAGTCAGGTGCTCTAATTGGAGATAGGACCCTGTATAAATAGGTCATTGACGAGGACGACATAGACAAAACAGAGACAGCTGAACAAACGCACGTGTACAGTACAAAGTAACTCACATGCATCTCTGGAGCACAGCGGCCCAGCAGGTCAATGAGAGCACAGTAGAAGGTCATGATGGCATTTCCCATGTGAATAGTATCATCTTCCTCTTCCCCTGGCATGTCACTGCTACACACGGACACACAGAGACACACTCTCATATTAAATGCCCCTAAATACTTCAGACCACTTTCTTCTGACCTGTTATGCTCATTTCCCACTCTGTGCTTGTACTGTAGTTACTCATGAACTCAGGTTAGTGACAGGATAATTGGTTCAGGCTGATGTTTGTCTGAAATTGTTCTTTTCTAAATGGAAAACACAGGAAGAGATAATCTGCTTGAATATTGTTAGTACTGGAAATATGACACGTACTTTAAGAAGTTACCAAAAGGTGTGCCGAAGGAAAATAGTGTGCTCAAAGTCATATCCAACTGAACCCTGGGATTCTGTGACAGGCATTCATAACTACTGAAATATACATCTGCACAACAAATTATAATTGCTATGAGTCAGCATTTTGTATGCCCTAATTTCCAAAACAGATGCAAATTCTAGATCTTAAGAAAATCCCTTAACATTTAACAGGTTGTCGACAAGCCATCTGGACTTGTAGACTCATGTACAGACCTTTGTAAGGAATTTAGTCTACCAGGCAGACCAAATGGAAACAGTCAACATGATTGTGCTAGCGAGTGCTTCCTGTTAAAAGTGAGGTCTTCCTTGCCAGGGTCGCCAAGTGCTGCTTATAGGGAATTATCTGACGGCTGGTATCTTGAGTGTCTGGAGATAACTGCTGCTATGAATGGGTGCTGTATAAATATAAAGGAAATGTAATTGATCCTTGCCTTTTCAGTCCAACTGATCAGTCCTGTTCTGTCAGTGTGAACTTTAACATGTATATGTAAGTAATCAGGTTAGACGTGTTGTCATACAGTGCCTTGCTGCTCTCAGACATAGGAGACGGACCATCTCTGGAGGGATCCTGAGAGATCTTAATGGCCTCCTCCATTGCTGCCAATAACCCATCACCACCTTCACCTCGAAGCGCCGGGCCAAAACATTCTGGTCGACGAATAAGGAGCCTTACCACAACATTGGCATTCTCCTCCACACTTTCACCTGGCCACATAACAGGGACAAGTTGCTAAGATTGTGGTTGCACATGACACAAACTCCAGTGGAAAATAAATGATCTGACTGCAGTCATATGGTTACATTTTTACCATTGCAGAAGACAGCAAAGCGCAGGAAGTCAAGGTATCGTTCCCCCTCCACAGGGTTCCAGCCAATGTCAGGGTATCCCTTACGGACCAGCATCACACAGCTCTGCAGCCCACACCCAGCTAGATATTGCACCACCTGCAAAAATAAATTATTATTATTATTTTGGGTTGTTTGTTTCAAAAAGAAAAAATATAGCACAGTGGAAAGACACCTACAATTTACATTTAATTAACAGAGATCGAACAAAGGGCTTCAGCAGTATGGGATGCCCGACCCGTTGACATGGGGCATTTTGTACGCCCACAGCTAGAGCTTGGTCCACATTACCGGCAGCGGGGACGGATCTACTGTGGTGGCATGTGCCACCTTAAAATAATCTCAGTGTGTAGCTTTCTGCATTTTATACTAATAAATTTGTTTCCGGTGTCACCAATTCATAGCCTTTATAGACTATATAGGAATAATGGAAAATCTCAATTTGGTGGCCTCAAGATTTGCTTTATGCAGGTGATGTTGTAGCCCACAGTCACAGTCAGATAAAAGTAGAAACCTTTGGTCAGAATTACTACTCATGTGGTGTAATGTACTGCAAACTCTAAAGCAAAATTCTAATAAGATGACTGTATAAAAAGTTATTGTTGTGTTGAAAGCCAAATACATTTGATTTTTGTTATTTATTCATTTTTGTTTAACAGTTGTTATTTTCTGACCTTGATGGACAATTTCATTTTTAACCAATGGGAATTGTTCTCCAGCCTTTAAATGTTTTCCGTTTGGTTACGCTGGTAAGGCTGATTACTAAATATGAGGAACATTGTTGCTGTTGAAAAAGAGGTTGAAAAGCGAGATGTCAGTTTTGTTAACTTCCAGATCTGGAGACCTGAAGCTGTTTCTTCAGAATTCAAAGTGCTTTGCACTGGCGAGTAGACTTTACAGTTGCAGCTGCTAACCAACATGCTGAAATGTTAACCCCGCTAACTGCTGCTATATAAACTCGTACTCTCTTTTTTCTAAGTGGTTTTAGCTTGGAAGCTGAGTACATATTTGCATCTACATGTTTTAAAGTAGTGTTTCTGCTAACCACTGCTATTATCAATTTGTATAATGTATGGGGTATACTGAGACTGCTGTCTTTAATCTACACGCATTTAGGAATTACTGAGGTATTTACACGGATAATTGAAATATTGCCGGCGTTGTGCCAAAAAAAGTGTTCGCCTGGCAAAACTGATTTCCAATGTTTCTGTGTAATATGTGTAATATCTTTATGTATGTTGGTAAATAGACTTCGGTGAACATGGTTTACAAAGGGGTTTTATATATACAATAATTACCTGTTGTTCAAGTATCTTTATAACTCTGGTTATAATCTAGGTACAATTGATATATTTGTTGCGCTGTCTGCTGTCCTCTTGGCCATATTACTCTTAAAAAATAAATTTCTAATGTCAACAAGATTGTTTGTGAGCTGGATAAATAAAGGATATATAAAAGTCACTGCCAAAAACTGATTGCAGCTTCTACCTTGTTACAGGAATGTTGCTGGTGGCTCAAAGTGACTTGTGTTACGGGTTCGAAATTGAGGACGAGAGTAAAACAATGATGGTCCAGAAGAGGTCGGTCAAACAATTGATTTTAATGAATGCACGCAGCGTGGAGAGGTGCAAACTGCAAAACATCAGTTGTACATCTCTACCCAAAATACACTCTAGATTACTTTTATCCCATCAGGGTATTGTAACGCCCCCTCTTGCGTTTACAGTCACATAATTTGCATGTACAGAACATTCATGTATTTTAAGAGATAACTGCAGACACAGAAGTTCCCCATCCATCCAAATATGGTGAAGATCTCAGGCCTTTGAGGTCCCCATGGACTGGACATCCTTTTGTCACCTGTAACTAAGCAAACTCAAATACCACAAGAAGCTGAATACATTCAGGCCTTTGCTCAGCTACTATTTTACTGTAACAATATACTCAGGCTCTGAGTTATGATATATATATATTAACTCAATCATTTTAAAGTAGTTATAACTGCACCTGTAATAAACATGTTAATATTTGATTATGATAACCCCTATAATATAACTTATAACATAATGCCAGCAGCTTCAATAAACACTTTGATGAAATGATAATTAATGTAATGTTAAGGATGATGGTTAGATACAGTTCAGCAGTGACCTAATTTCTTTAAATATTACACTTGATATCATTGATGAGGGAAACATTTGACATATGTTTCACGTATTATAGACCAACAAGTTATTCATAGCAGGTTAAATACGAGCAATCAGTTTAGGGCAAAAACAGGAAATCAGTTTTTGGCAGACGATCATTTTTTGGCACAACATCGGTCATTCTTACACATGTACTGTATCATATAAAATATATAAACTAAATATCTTTGAAACATATAGAATCTAATCTTTTGTTTGTTTGTTTTACATAGCACTTTATCAAACTGTTGTCTGCTACAGAGTTACAAGTATTATACTAATAATATAGCATCCACCATCTCCTGCTTGCATATTTCTGAAAACATCTTAGTGCTGTGGCAGCCGTTGATTGAGCCAGCCCTGCAAACCCTGTGGATGGACGATGCAGTGGACAGTGGGAGGAAGCATCCTAAAGCTCTTTGCAGACCACCCTGTGTGATTCTCCACTCCCCGACCAGAAAAGACAAACCTCAGTTGCAGCACCCCATCCACGTCTGATCTTGCTCCGGCAGATTCAGCAACACTGCCAGAGACTTCCTGTAATCTATTACAGTTGTTCAAGAAATGGTCCAGGAACAGGTCACTCAGGTTAATCCTGTGTGAACAACTGAAAATATTGTTTTTCCATCTTTGCATACTGTGTATTTGAAATATTCTTGTTTAATTGTTATTGTTATTTACTTTATTGCTATCAAATAAATATCCAAGTAAAATTGTTCAAAGTTAGCGTTCTGTTCATACATGTTAAAAATGCCTGTAAATCAAATTGAGTTCAGTGACAATCACTGTTTGTTCGAATCAATTTATTAATAACATAAAACCTTTAAACTAATGCAACACATGTAACAATGTAACAAATATATTCAAATAAATAAATTTCTCAATATATAACTCATTTTGGAACACATCTTTCTAGAAGTGAAAACAGTCTGTCCATCCTCTCCCTGCTCTCCTCTCCTCTGCCTCTCTTTGCTGCCTCATGTCCTCTCTGATGAGGTCTAGCAGCTCATCATCCCTGTCTCTTTTCCTCTTTCTCCCTGTCGTAGGTGGCTGAGCCGCTTCGTCATCGCTGTCGTTTTGGTCACCCACTGTTGTTGTGCTTGGCCCTGGAGTGTCCTCAGGGAGAGAGGACATTAGGACA
Organism: Pelmatolapia mariae; assembly: GCF_036321145.2. Classification (NCBI taxonomy): domain Eukaryota; kingdom Metazoa; phylum Chordata; class Actinopteri; order Cichliformes; family Cichlidae; genus Pelmatolapia; species Pelmatolapia mariae. The sequence goes on along the minus strand of NC_086234.1, from coordinate 31,418,473 downwards.
GGACGTTTAATGGAAGGCCTCTGTCCTATCACCTCATCCATGAGGGCAAACCAGGGCCAAGTAGCAGCAGTGGGCTTCCCACTGACCCCCTCTCCTGAGCCTGGATACTTGCAATCCTAAAGGCAGAGGAAATCAAAAATGACAGCAGGCAAATAAAAACACCACAACAACTCTTAGTAATTGCACATTTATTAACTTGTGTTCTTAAGAATTATCTTCTTGATAACACACATACGTACTTTGTATTCTTTAAAGTTATCTCATGTCTTCTGGCCTGCAAGGGGGTGACTTTCCCCTGCAGGCCCATCTTCTCCAGAATTGTCCTGATCACACACAACAAATAAGAGAAGAAAGGAAACCATGGCAACTATGTTAATCCCTAAACCCAAAATTTTTCACAGCAGAACACCAGAGGAACACCGTCTGGACATCACAGGTTCTGTACAGCAGCGGTCCGTGAGTCGTTTGGTACCGGGCCACGAGAGTTAAGGCTCCGCTGTGAAATTTATGGTTTTCAGGGGTTTTATCATTAACTCTGTTTCCCTGAGTCTTTCCCTTGTTGTAGTTTCGTGTCTTATTTTGAAAGAAATATTTACACATTACCATAGCGACCAGAGAGCATTAAGCGGCAGAGAGGAGGATGTTACTCTCAATATTGGCGCATTTTCAGGAGGACGCTGCTAATAAAGTTACACAATTACACAGCACATTCACGTTTATTATTATATTTACAAAATACCACAGTTTTTGTCTTGGTCGGATCATTTTATGTGGTCGTATGTATCCGCGATACCTTAAAGGCCGCTCCGTGTCTGACATAAACCGGTCTGTGGCGTAAAAAAGGTTGGGGACCGCTGCTGTAGCATGAGGGTTAATAGGACCGTACTCATATGAATATGATGTGTAAACTGATTTATTCTTGTACCTCCACGCCGTAGCGGCTCAATTCTTCACCCCAGTGAAGAGGTGATCGTTTTCTCCTCGTTTTAATAAATTAAGTCGTTTGGTCTTTGTTCCACATAACATATCACCAATTCGAAAAAAATCTAAATTAGCTGTATGTAAGCAGCAATACATGAAAAATCGCGGGACCCCCCATGCAAACTGGTTTACGGTTATTTTAAAGAAAAGAAACATGTCTATGCAGATGCCCAAAGCTTAACAAAACGACCACTATAACAATTTAACTTTTGTACAACCAGATTTTCATATACTTACATTTGAAAGTGTTTTCCTCTCCCGCTTTGACCACCATCGTTATCAGAAACAAATCTCCTCTATGACCCGCAATGAATCCTGGGATATAGGATACATCGGACCATCCTTAGAATTCAGGGCAAAGTAGGACACATTTGTCGCCACATTTTGAGTGCTCTTTGAATTCGGACAGTCCTCGTCGCGTCGCTGTGACGTCATTGCCTCCAAATATGGCATTTTAAGCATCCTTCCCCTGAATTCGGACACAGCCAGCAAGTGTCATTATTCTAAATAGAGAAACATGGCGGGCAGGCCGGCGCAAAGAAAAAGGAAAAGAAAAGGGCAAAAAAGTCAGGGGTGCCGGTTCTTTAAGCGCAGCCCACGCACCCCACTAGCTGCTGCTGAGGGACAGAGTGGTTTCGAACCAGCGACCTCAGCTTGTCACACACGAGCTAGTAGCCGGGAAGTTTACGTCTGCGCCACCTGCCCAGGCCAAACAAATGTGGACATATTTGGTATATTTATCTTCTATGAACACGGCCCGAGGTATTTTTGACAAGCAGAGAGAACAGCTTCAATGTCAGACAAAACATATCTGGTCCTCGTTAAAGATTGCTCGCCGACTCCTTTATTCATTTTTTCTTTTCTTTTGTTTGGAGAAAGTTTGTTTTCATATTAAACCAGTGTCAGTGACGCCATCCTAAGCCACATAAACCCCTGTTTAGTTTTCGTTGATGTGTGTGTGTCATGTGTAGTTTCCAGGTAAAACAACACAAAAACAAAACAGATAATGTCCAAAGAAACCCTTCAATGTTTGGTTCAAGACTTTTGCACATTACTGTGTGTAAAATTATCCGCTGATTTATTGATTGGGGACTTTTTTTACTCCGTTTTTCACTCTTGACATCAATTTAGTCATGTCAGGGCAGTCAGGATTGTAGGGAGCGGTGTCTGCAAGAAAAGTTCATTTTGCACTTTAATCTCCTGCTTATGTGCTTTCAGTGTGTGTTGCTGTGCTCGTGCACTGCGCCATGACGCATGCGCAAGCGTGTGTGCCCCGGTATTAGACATTCTTGTCTAATATTAAAAATGGATTGATCTGAAACATGTATCTTATTCCAAATATGGAATAAGATACGAAAGCAGAAAGTAGGCAAATATTTTTTTTCACAGCGCTATCGTCTGTAAATGATCGTTTGGCTGTAGTAGATCTTTGACTTGTTCCTTTTTGAATTGTTTGTTTAAAATAGTTTTCTCTAGGTTAAGGCGTCCGGTCCAGGCCTGCAGAGCAGTGGTCTGGCTGTTGGAAAACCCACTGAATTCACAGTTGATGCCAAGCAAGGAGGAAAAGCTCCTCTGAAAATTATAGCCCAGGTATATCTGGCTTTGTATATGACCACAAATATGTTAAATATATTGCATGTACCGTATTTTTCGGACTATGAGTCGCACTTAAAATCCTTTAATTTTCTCAAACATCGACAGCGCGCCTTATGTATGAATTCTGGCTGTGCTTACTGCCCTTGAGACTTTAAAGTTCTGATGCTGGTCTATAAAGCTCTGAATGGTTTAGGACCAAAATATATCAGTGACCTCCTGACCCAGTATGAACCTTCCAGATCCCTCAGGTCATCTGGATCCGGATTTTTATCAGTTCCCAGAGTCAGAACCAAACACGGAGAAGCTGCATTCAGCTTTTATGCTCCATATATCTGGAACAAACTCCCAGAGAGCCTCAGATCAGCTGAAACACTAAGTTTATTTAAATCCAGGTTGAAGACTCACCTATTCTCAGCTGCATTTGAATAAAACACCAAATCCACACTTTTAAGCTTAAATTTCTAAACTTAAATTTTAACTACTGATTTTATCTACTGTTCTGATTTGATCTACTGTTTTTTTAATCAATTCTAATCATGCTTTTTATTTGTTTTTGTTTTTAATGTCCCTGTAAAGCACTTTGAATCACCTTGTTGTTGAATTGTGCTATATAAATAAACTTGCCTTGCCTTGAATCGATTTACGTAATACACGGCGCTCAAAAATCTGTCAAAAAATGTTTTAGTATGACTTTGGTAAGCTCAGGGAGGGGCGGGGCCATCTGCTGCGACCGGTTGGGGTGAGAGAAGGAAAACAGGATGAAAGACATGCTGTGGAAGAGAGACAGAGATTAATAACAGATATGATTCGATGCAGAGAGGTCTATTAACACATAGTGAGTGAGAAAGGTGACTGGAAAGGAAAAACTCAAAAACCCAGCAGCCTACGTCTATTGCAGCATAACTAAGGGAGGATTCAGGGTCACCTGGTCCAGCCCTAACTATATGCTTTAGCAAAAAGGAAAGTTTGAAGCCTAATCTTAAAAGTAGAGATAGTGTCTGTCTCCCGAATCCAAACTGGAAGCTGGTTCCACAGAAGAGGGGCCTGAAAACTGAAGGCTCTCCCTCCCATTCTACTTTTAAATACTCTAGGGACAGCAAGTAGGCCTGCAGAGCGAGAGCGAAGTGCTCTCTTTACTCACACACACACAGTTTTATGGAGCTTTACCTTGACCAGACTCTGAGCAGTCAACAGTGAAGTATGTTGGCTGGAAGGCTTTGAGGCCCATCTTTGCCACTACAGGCCCAGAAACCTTCACCTTGTTTGGATGACAGCCTGCTCCGACATTCATCTGTGGGCACAAACACCAAAACTCAAGAGACTTTTCAGTGAGAAGAAAAGGCAAACCCTGCATGCCAGAGTCTGAATGTTTTCCGTCATACTACATGGAACAACTCTTCATAACACTTTTATGAAAAAGTTTGACGAAATGGACAAGATCAAAATTAAAACCACAATCGCAAGGATTTAAAAACAAGAATAAACATGAATAAACAGGGTTATAGTTGGTATGCTAATGTAAACACATCCTTTTGAGCTGTCATTTGAACTGTGTACCAGTCAAAGCAGTAGTAGCAGCAGTTTCCAAAGATGAGTCACAAAAAAAGGGTATATTCTGGACTATTTGTTCTTTGAACCAGTAAGCCACTGTTCCTGCTCTTTAGTTTAGGAAAATATTTGTCATCCAGGTGGTGATGGTGGGGTTGTGTTGTTTTGTTTGTTTGTTCTTTTTTTTTTTTTAGGGGGGGGGTTAAAGCCAACAGGCCATCACCAGCTAACAAGCACTGGGTGCTGCCCCTCTGCAAATCCTGTTAATCTAAAGAAAGGAGAAGATGGGAGGTAAAATGGCTCATTGTAGTACTAGGATGACATGAAGCTCTCCATTACAGGCGTTTCACTGTGAGCACTAAAGGAGCAGGAAAGGGAAACTTGGACTGCAACTTCAGCGGCCCAACCAAAGGAGAGGCTGTGAAAGACTTTGAAATCATCAAACACTACAACCTCATTCTTCTGGCTGTTATGCATCATATTAAATGTGTACAACGCACATATTAAACAAATATGTAAGACTGCTTTCTTCCATTTGCGCAACATCTCGAAAATTAGAAATATCCTGTCTCAGAGTGATGCTGAAAAACTAGTTCATGCATTTATTACTTCCAGGCTGGACGACTGTAATTCTTTATTATAAGGAAGTCCTAAAAACTCCCTGAAAAGTCTTCAGTTAATCCAAAATGCTGCAGCAAGAGTCCTGACAGGGACTAGAAAGAGAGAGCAGATTTCTCCTGTTTTGGCTTCCCTTCATCTGGAATTCAAAATCCTGCTCCTCACATACAAGGTCTTAAATAATCAGGCCCCATCTTATCTTAATGACCTTGTAGTACCATATCACCCTATTAGAGCACTTCGCTCTCACACTGCAGGCTTACTTGTTGTTCCTAGAGTATTTAAAAGTAGAATGGGAGGCAGAGCCTTCAGTTTTCAGGCCCCTCTTCTGTGGAACCAGCTTCCAGTTTCGATTCGGGAGACAGACACTATCTCTCCTTTAAGATTAGGCTTCAAACTTTCCTTTTTGCTAAAGCATATAGTTAGGGCTGGACCAGGTGACCCTGAATCCTCCCTTAGTTATGCTGCAATAGACGTAGGCTGCTGGGGATTCCCATGATGCATTGAGTTTTCCTTTCCAGTCACCTTTCTCACTCACTATGTGTTAATAGACCTCTCTGCATTGAATCATATCTGTTATTAATCTCTGTCTCTCTTCCACAGCATGTCTTTATCCTGTTTTCCTTCTCTCACCCCAACCGGTCGCAGCAGATGGCCCCGCCCCTCCCTGAGCCTGGTTCTGCCGGAGGTTTCTTCCTGTTAAAAGGGAGTTTTTCCTTCCCACTGTCACCAAAGTGCTTGCTCACAGGGGGTCATGTGATTGTTGGGTTTTTCTCTGTATTTATTATTGTGCTATCTACTGTACAATATAAAGCGCCTTGAGGCGACATTTGTTGTGATTTGGCGCTATATAAATAAAATTGAATTGAATTGAATTGAACACACAGTCTCCACCCTAAACAAAACAAAATGTTTTTAAGCCTCAATAAACATGAAGCAATAATTCAGAGTAAAATGTGACTTAAATTCATTAAATCAATTTATTACTCAGTTAAATGATCATTATTACAATGTGCTTTGGATAAACTCAATTTATATCAGTCAAGTACATTTGATAAATGAAAACAAACTCAAAAACCACCTGAGCTTCAGCTAAATTATAATCATTTTTATAAAATATTATTCAATCAACTGTTTTTAGGGGGGGGGGGGGGGGTGGCTTTTGTGTTGATACACAATTGTACACCATAAAACAATCTGTAATACTTTTAATTGGCCTGTATTAAGATAACAAAATGAGAGCTTATCTTTTAATTGTGAGATGATAAGATATGGTAAGAAGGTCTGCCGGCTTCTGTGCTCGCTGTTAAATGATGAACAAATGCTGCCCTCTATTGTCTTCACAGGTGATGCTACGTGGTGCCGATACTCAATAACTCAGAGCCAATAATGTATGTTAGATTGTCAGTGGCTTAGAGTTTGTGACCATAACAGTACAGAAGCAAACTATAACAGCATTATTGATTGCATATGTTTCTTCCACTTTTTGAACACAATTAGAAAAATGAGACTTTTTTAAAAATCTCATATTGTTACAGTCCTAATGCCAAAATGATTCTTCAAAGCTCCTGCTTTGAAATACTGAACTTTAAAAATTGACCTGGTGAAAGATAATAATTCACAGTGACACACTGTCAGGATAAATCTGACTTTAATATCACTGTAGTCATCTGAATCAACTTTCTCGAATGTGCTGTGAATAAATGCTGCTGCAACCCACTGTGGGAAAGCTGTGTTATTAAAATGAAAACATCTGTGACACGTGGAGCACATTCACAGAGGACACAAAGGGAGGACATGCAGAGGCTGTATTAAAGTCAAAAGTCCAAATCTTTGGTCAAAAACAGGCAGCGGTTACAAGACAAGGAGCCCATCAAACAGTCTGCAGGGTCAAGCACTCAATGAATTCAAACAGAAGTAAAAAACAAAACAAAACTGGACACTGAAAAATTTAACAAAGTGATGAGGGAGGGGACAAAGGGAAGCAGCACTGAATTATCATCAGTGAAAGAGCAGAGATTGCAAATAAATCAGGAAAGGACTTCAAACTTACTGAGACTAAGGCCTCTGTTACAAATCTGTCTCATACAAAAACATGTTGCACAGGTACAGTATGGCAAGAGTTCATAGTAATTCAAAAGCCGGCTCTACCTGAACCCCTTCAATATTTCTAAGTTTGTGTTTTTTAAATTGCAGTCAGAGTGTGGCTGCTAAAGATGAAAACACATACAGAATGTAAACTGAGCTTGGAGACCTTTGTTAGTAACAAATGAGGCCAAAAAAAGAAAACCCGAAACACACAAACACGAGATTCATTAATAATTAGAAAGCATCTAAACATTCTGGTGGTGGATTTTTACAGTCTTCATAATCACTGTGATCAATACGTGACTCGGCGAGGTCCTGAGGTAGGCGGGCTGTCTCGGGTGATGTTACCTTCACAGGCAGGAACAGCGTCTGGCACGAGTTGGGGAAACATCCCAGTGCACTGGTGTAGTTTCCTTTCCAGCTGTTTGACATTTGACATTTCCTTCCAATAGTGTTAACATACTACACGGGTCATGAACAAGATCTTTCACATGTTCATTGTAAGTGGCCTAACCCATTTAATTAAAAGTATTCTAACAGAAATGTCAATGCTGTAGTTTGATTCTTTTAATAAACCATGTAACTTGGATGGATGCGATGCTGGTGTGACCACAGTGCACACGTCTGATGTTGCTCACAGTGGTCCAAGCAACCGCTCAGGGACTTTATGTGTTTGCTCAGACACATGGAAAATTTGAGGCAACATTGCAGACGATAATTGGCCAGCAAACACAAAAGCTAACTTAATAACAATTTTTATATATGAATAGTAATATACTTATAAACTATCCAATATAAATCATTTCAGTGCCATGTTGTTACAGCTGTGGCTCCAGCCCGAATTTCCATCCATCAGGGGACAGTCTGATGAAACCATTTGCCAAAGTCACATTAGCAGCAGTGTTCAGCCTAAAAAATACACAAGTTAAAAGTCATGCACCCATATCATTTCTTTATTTATGACATTATTTTCGAGACACTGTTAGTTGTTAGAAGCCAATGTTTTAATGATAGGATATATATGACAGTAATGAGACAACCTAAGATATCCAAGATTACCACAAAAACACAGAAATAAAAATCATAGAATCACAGAAAGCTTGTTTCTCTCCCGTTAGTCTTTAGGCCCAGTTACCTTTTACTTTTCTGTGGTCAGTAGCCCTTCGTGTCATATTCTGTCTCTATGTATAATATAGCATTACTAATACAATAACCTGTAAGTAAATGAACTTCATTCTGTAATTGATGGCAGTTCTCAAAGTACTAGTCAGTTAAAGATTAAATTTCACATCTAAATTCTCATCTTTGAGTAACTAGAACTCTGAGCTATGAAATAAATGTAGTGAGGGTAAAAGTATCAAATCAAAGTATCAAATTCTCCGTTGTATAAAACCTTTTTCTATAGACAGTAGCACACACTCCAGAATGGCTTATTCTTTGCAGAAAGGTTTTTCTACTCATATATTATCCATCTGACCTGATAAACTTGGACACAGAATCACAGTCTAAGATTACAATATACAGGAGTGATTGTTAGTAAAAGTGGGTTTCTGCATACCTGTGTAGATATTTCCTTAAACATCAGAAGTCATTTACAATGAATGATTCTGTTGGGTTTAAGTCAACCGTGCTGGTAAACAGAAACTGTTACTGAAAGCAAACACACAGACACCTCAGTACGTTTTACTTGCAAGGGGAGCGTCGGAGAGCAGTGCTGCCACTCGCCTGTCCAAGCAACTCCAACGCCTCTGCGTTCACCTCACTCTTTTATTGACAACAGAGGATACACACAATTCACTTAACCACGTGACGGTTAAGACAAGCATATGTGTGTGTGTGTGTGTGTCACTTCCTGACACCATACAAGGCATGATATCAATCAACGACCTGGCGTTTCCCAGTCAGCCGTGCCAACCACAACCCTGGCAATGTGTGTCTGCTTGAAACAGTGTTGCCAGCTTCTCAGTAAGGAAAATCGCTATTGACTTTCCTAAAAGTCATTAGAAGTGGCTACACGACGTCATCGACTATAACATAAACAACTATATACAACAACTATATATAATAACATTGTGGAAGTGACATAAAGTGAGTAAACACCCTTATATGATTATATTTGGTTGCGGGGTGTGCAACAAACCCTTTTGGTTGCACCCAGCAGGATTTGTGGGAGGTCTTCGTTGTCATGGCTACTGAGGACCGCTTGGATCAAGCTGGCCATGAATGGTTATGAATGAGTTCAATTTATCCTTTCTCCATTGTCCAATGTCCTTTCTATAGCGATACAGCTGACCAAAGGGCTTTACACCTTAGTTCATGCACACATATAAAATTGAATCAAATGAAATTTGTTTTATTAGCTTTAATCTTTTAACTTTCTGCACATTGCATCATGATCATTGCATCAAGCAAAAATGAAATCTTTTATGTGGCAATGCCGGCTCTTGTACTTTAGAAAAAAAACACACAATCAACAGCTGTAACCATATTTATACAATTTTCATGTATTTTTTTTAGTGACTCCTTGGTGGAGGAGACACCCACCCTCAGGGCTTCCAAAGCTAGTATACTCTTACTGCTGGTCCCAAGCCTGGATAAATGAGAGGATTACATCAAGAAGGTCATATGATGTAAAAATGTGTTTGGATTCATCTGCTGTGATTCCCTCCTGGGGAAAATAAGGGAAGAGCCAAAAATATCAGATACTGTAGTTTTTGTTTTCTCTTTTTAATCAAACATAACTCAGTAGTGCTCCATTTTCACCTAATGTTAATGTACAATAAGTACTAATTGTGGGCTAGCAGAAGCTAGGAGGTTAGATAATCAAGGTGATGACTAAGTAACATTTTGTAAATGACAGCGTAGCTCTTAATTCCACAGAGCTAGGTGATCAGCTATTTGGCACAGCTGACAGATTTCTTTCAGCTAATTGACCTTTTGGAGTCGTGGTTCAATAAGCCGTCCGTTTGTGAGGTGAGTCAATTTCATCAAGCAGCAGCTCATTAGCTGACTGGCTGGTTAACTGTCTCAGTAACGGAGCCAAACTCCTCCTTGAGCAGTTTGAACACGTTGTCCGAGAACTCGTCTCTCGGCCTGCCCGTGCCGTTCAGCTGCACCTGCAGGAGGTCGGGGTGGTGTGGGATGTAAGAGGACGGGCAGTGCAGCTCATTGAGAGTAAACCAGAAGGTGTCCGGATCCACCTGGATTAAGTGTCGGAACACACTGTGCAGGACAGGGAAAGAAACATGGGAACAGGATTAGCTCTGAGCTGTGTTTTGCTTTGTATGTAATATCTATTGTATGGAAAACCCCTTCCTATGATCCGAAGTGACAGACTGAACCAGTTTTGCTGGCTTTAACATGCGGACCAACAGTTTAACTATAAGCTCATTAACTCAACACTGCCTTTCTCTTCAGGTTTGTTTTTTAAATCACCTCCAAGCAGGAAAATACTTAAGTATATTAAAGCATGTGTTTTTACTTGTGGCTGCTATGTTGCTACCCAAACACTTAGATCAATAATTCAGAATGATGTGAGTTATTAAAGGCTGCTTGCATACTGAGCTATTTTTTTATTCATTTACTTTGTTTATTCACAACTTCCATCTGTGCTTTACATTACTGTAGGTCTCACAGTGCATGCAGTTTTGCATCAGCTGCCAGTGTAAAGGTGAAATGAGTTCCCTTTCAGATTCGTACACACAGTATTGGGATATCACGGCCCTACGTGTCCTGAAGACACTTCTATTCACGCCTGTAAGGCAACTGACCTGTGATGATATGCCACATATAAACTCATCATCACAGTCATTCCTCACTTTTTATGCTCGTTACCTGGCTAGGAACACTTTTGCCAAGTTGGGATTGCTAGCTATTGCTAGTTATCTCTTTTGTGTGCCAACCTGAAGTTAGCTTAACTGCTCCTGTTGGTTTTAGCCACCACCGCTGAACTACATCTGCGTATTTCTGGAAGTTCCTTTCTCAAGGGACAAAATGAGTGAGGGTGATATTTAAATCAGGCCCACAAACTGATTTACTAAAGTTTGGGCTAAAGGGCTAAAAGTCTTATATTACATCATTATAAAGACTTACCTTAAACAGGCTTCTTGCAGTCTGATGGGTTGTCTGGAGCTCAGGTAGGGTAGACAGGCTTCACAAACAGCATCTAGGTCTGCTTCAGCTGAGAAAACCAAACACAGGACATTTTTACTATATTTTATTCATATAAAAATTGTAATACTTTTACCTTTTATCCAGAAATTACAACAGAAATCAACTTGTAAAAGAAAATAAAAACGAATAAAATGCAACAAAGTTAATTTCACGGATTAATCACAGCAGCAGAATACAGTTTGAGCTCGGTGCCTGGTCTTCGGGTGGATCACTCCCTGCATATATGTTACTCATAAAACTCCAGGACCTACAGGTGGATGCTGGGGTGGTGGATGGGCTGAAACAGCAGGCAGTGGTGCAGCAGGATGTGAGGAAAGTGGGGCACGTTACATGTCCAGCTCCAGGCTTGGCTCCATACATGGTTACTGTTGTGAATGCTTCTTTTCTGATTATGTCCAGTGCGTGCACATAATGACACTTTTATATCCAAAAGAACAAATCCTTTAAAAATATGATCCTGGTTCCAAATAATATGGGGTAAAGATAAGAAGGGAGGAGGGAAAGAAGAGGAAGTAGGAAAAAGATGAAAGAGTATAAAAAGTAGACCAAGCCTGGACTTTACCTCTGCTAACTCCTAATGAGCTCAGTTAAAGTGCTGAGGTGGTTCAGGGAGGATTTCACAGCAGTTTTGAGAGGTCACAACGTTAAAGCTTACCAACACTAATTCTGCCTGTCCAGGTGAGCATTCATTCTCCAAATTGCCCACTCCCACTACATACCACCTCTCCCTCACCACTGCTGGTTAATCTCCTTTTTAAACCCATCCTTGTCCCACCCACTGTGAACTGAAGCCACAGACATACTGAAACCGACTTCACAGAATAATCACAAAGAGCATCTCAAACACACAACGTGTATCGTGCCTGTTTATCTGCACACTATACTGTATGAGAGAGTTTGCTGTACACAAAGTGCCGTGAGCTATTTTAAAGGAACAGTTTCACAAACAACCTGATTTCTTACAAAATGAAACAACTGTCTTTACACTGCAGTCCTTGTCACTGTTAGATGTAACGCTGGCTCTGGAAAGGCTGCAGACAGCTCTGTCACCTTTGTGACTCTTTTCCTCTGTCAGCGTTGAACCTCAGTGGGAGGGTGTGACATTCGTGATGTTCACGCTGTCACTCAGTTCACCTCCACACTGCGCAGGTGACCAAAAATTACACAAGCAGCTCATAGTTGCATAATTGGGAATGTAATGGCAGAAGCCTGCAGGCCTTGAATATTTTCAACATGCTAATGGAAGTATGTTGAACACAAAGTAAACAAAAACAACAACAACAACTTCTCTGAGCTTATCAATTAAATGGCTTCACATTCGCTGATTGAACAGTCACGTTTTTCTCAGTTGGGTATAAGCAGAGCTGCTTGCAGTCGTAGCTGTGTGTGCAGTTTGGACCTGAGCAGCATCCTGCTGGCACAGCTGGCTGTGGTCCGTATCATCAAAGTCATGTTTAAAATATGTTGAATCACAGAGCTGCCACAGTGAAGAGGCATTTTTAGAAACAACATCGCCGTCACGTGTTTAGGATGTCGAACTGTTTCACAGTTTAAGGTTTTTATAATAAAACAGAGATGCCCCGATGATGGTACCAATGGTTGATTTTCATTGTTATACGAGACTGCCACCTGGTGGGGAAGGAGCTTCAATGAGTTCTTTGACAAAAGCAGCAAGCCGTCAAAATTCAATAAAACCTTCCCGTTGCGTACTCCTGGATGAATTGTAGTATTTACAAAACTCGTATATATCCAAAAGCTGATGAAACAATTTCCCAGCAGCAGCTCTGAGTGAATAAATGACTGTTTACAGACTTAACGTGTCTGTACTTGTCAGCTCATCAATGAAAATATGAATAACAAATTTAAAAATATTCCAGCTGATGACAGGAGCTGACGAGTAGCCTAATTTACACCGACAAGTTGAATCAGCTGACACTTGCACCAAAGATCACAAAAAACTATCAGCTTCATTTATCCCAAAGTCCTACTTTGTGATTCTCTGAGACAGTTTGAAAAGCAGCCTCTAAGAAGGCATCCACACGGTGATTTTTCTGTGCTGATAGAAGAAATGTTAGTTTCAAGAGTCTTCACATTACAACCCAAAGAAGAAAATAATAGAACTATTTCTGAATGAAATAAGCCTGTTGTTGGGCACCATCTTTCATTCTTTCACTACTAAGAGTTTAAAACTAAAGACGACTTGAATAATTTTGACTCACGTACCGAAAAGAGAGGTTCGTTTTACTTACCCTGAAGGCTCTGAGGACTGCTAATGGGTCATCGGCTGTGAGTCTCTGCAGGAGTGCTGGCCAGCAGCAAAGAGCCATAGGCAGCAGTTCATTTTCCCTCTCACTCAGCACCTGAACGCACAACTCCAGCACGTCCAGTACCTAAAGACAAAGACACACAACACTAGGGATGGGTACCGGTATCCGGTGCCATCATGGCACCGGTTCTGACATAAACGGTAGTAACCAGACAGAAAAGCAGCGCACATTTCGGTGCTTTTTTTTTTCTTGAGATGTCATACACTTTGGATTGTAGCCAATCATTTTACCTTTACAAGGATAGTAGGCGGGCCCACGTACGTACCTTCTTTTAGAGCAGAGCTACAGATTAAAAATACCCAAAGCGAAGCGGTCAAAAGTCTGGCTGTACTTCACAGCAAAAGATGCAAACTCAGCAGCCTGCAACAAGTGCTTTAAGCCCCACGCCCCCGGTACCACGAGCAAAAAGGAGGAGATCACGTTTAATCGGTTATAACACGGGGTGAGAAATATAAGTCCAGACATGTGTGGTATCCACAGAAACCTCTGAATCTCAGCTAAAATGTCATATAAACCATTTTTACAACCACCAAACTCAACGAAAACAAGCCATGATTAAACGAGCAGTTATGCAAATGCGCACAAGTCCGCTAAACAAACAAGACGAACCAGAAATTCTCCAGACTTCATGTAACCGGTTAACGATAGGCTGGTTATCTTCCAGAGCTATCACTGACTCCACACACCAAGTTTCACCACACTCTGACCAAAATTCACTGAATGAGCCGCAAAAGAAGACCACAAAAACACACAGCGGGGCAAATGCGCCAAGACAGAAATTGGCTTACAGTCCAGATTTCCTCCGTTATTTTCGCCAGTAGCCGGTAGCCATGTGATTATCAGCAGTTACCACGCCTACCTAGCCGCATCAGAGTCGTTTTCCGTCAACAACCTCCATTTTAGAGCCACCTATAGACACGTGACTGGACAGACGTCACATGCAGTAAATTTGGGCCCACGTGAGTTTTGGCCTTGGAACGTCTGATTGGTTGAAGTAACGTGAACGTGGCATCGTTACTGTGACTCTATTGACTCAAACAATTAAAAAGAGGTGTCAATCATGCAAATTGACCAAAAGAAATCAAAGTTACAGCCCCTCAGAGGTTAAAGGGCCAGAGGCCAATTAAGCGCTCCATGGCAGAAAAGGCCCATTACCATGTAAATGTATGGTTGATTCTTCAAAAACGTATTTTTAAAAAAAGCATTTTTAGGCATGTTAATAAAATTAATTACTGTCTGCTCTTAAATACCTAAAAAAATCAACTGGCATGGTGTCCAATTGTGTGCAAGAATTGGACACTTTTGTACAACGTCTGGATATTCATGTATTGACAGCGCTGTAATTTTTCACTGTTTCACTTTAAAAACATAAATCTTTGCACAGATGATGTTTATATGTTGTTACGGTTCTTATCATTTTGCAGAAAAAAAGAGACTGCTAAAAATAAAAACATGAGAGGTTTTTGGACAAAGTTTGTGTTCTCCATTCTTTAAGCACCGTTTAAGCACCGGCACCGTTTCAAAAGTACAGATTTGGCACCGGTATCGGATAAAACCTAAACGATACCCATCCCTACACAACACACCTAACAATTATCTCTGTTTTGATCCTGATTATATGTGAGCTGAAACTAATTATTGAGGTCTTCATTGAGAGCCCAAACTCCTGAGCAGGCACGACTTCAGCACAGACTTATTTCTGTTTCACTCCTGGACCAGACTGAATGTTTTTCCTTGATGAGCATTACACCAGTGAACAGTCATCCACACAGTTCTGACAGGATGAATTGTACCAACGCTGGCGGTCCTACCTTCACAAGAATGATTATTTTTGTTATTAGTCCAACAGTTGACTCTACATAAAACTACCTTAAGTCGGAGCCTGAGGCTGGGATCAGACAGCAGATGAATGCGGCGCTCCTTAACATCCTTAGTGATGCTGAGGTGGGAGGGAAGCTCTGCTTTCACATCAGGACTACCAGTATCTTCCACATCCTCACACTCAGTGGGAGGGACCTCTGCAATGGGAGCACATGTACAGTTAGACCGCCAGTTTAGCAGCGAGGTTCAGATTTCTATGACTCTTAATTACAATGATCCATCTCCTCTACACTCTGAATCTAATATAACCACCACTACAACCTATAGCTTATATTCCAGTGGCCCTTAGACAGACCTATTACCTCTGTCTTCGGTGTCATCGTCCTCTATTCCAATGCCCTCTGCCAGTTCTTTCTGTTTGCGGTAATTCAGCAGGAATTGGCGAATGCTGAGGTCTTCCTGGTTACTGGAGCTTTTCCTGGAGCTGGCAGACGTACTGGTCCTGCTACAAGTGGAAGGAAACCACCTCGCTAAAGGAAAAACAAGACAACAATATGAGCATAGGTTTGGTTACAATAAAATAAGTCAGTTGATCAAAATCAGTGTGACACAGATGCTGATGTTTTTGAAAAGAGCCCATCAGTAACATTTAATTCATACATTTTTACTGTGAGGGCTTGTAAAGCTTCTGTATGAATATTATTATAAATATTAATTCTACAACAGAAAACGACTCAGCAATTAAACCATCACGATGTATTAAATGGTTCCAAAGATACTGACAATTTCATAACGAGCAAATTATACATCCTGAAGTGTACTCCTTGATAGAAACTTTGAAAGGCACTGCAGGAAACAAAGTTAAGCAACATAAAAAAATGTGGCAGAGCATGCAATGAGTCACATTTTCTTCTTTGTCCTCTTTGACTCCCAGTATACGTGAGACTCAAGCTGACATCACTGTTGAAATCTTACCCAGTGCCTTCATGAGCGCGTGCAGCGCAGAGCAGAAAAGAGCAGCTGTGCGCTCGTAGCTGAGATCCAGATCCTGAACGATGTCCCCGACCAGCAGGCTGCAGTCAGAGTGAGTCAACAGAACTGTCAACACCGGTGGAGCCTGGCCAACAAGACAGGATTATAATGAAATACAGTAGAAGCTCAGGGCAGCACAGGCTTAAGCAGATCAAGGAGGAAATCGGGTAAACCCTCCAACAGTTATTTCTGTGTCCATTTTGGGTTAAAAACAAAAACACGTCATAACTACCTGTGGATGCTGGCTGAGCCTCTGAAGGTTGAGTGATATGTCATTAAGCAGGTAGTCAGAGTTCTCATTGATCAGTTCCTTGAGGGAAGCGTATCCACAGGCCTTACTGATGTCCCACATGGAGCTCAGCGCCGCCTGGCTGACCAGCAGCGTCTCCTCACCAGCTTTCTACAGCACAGGATGCAGCGAGGTCGTCAACAAGGGACGGAAATCGCGGCCCAGAGCCTAAGCACAGCAGGCGAAGGCCTCGAGTTGGATGCACAGCTGACAGATGTTGCTGTTGAGCTGGTGGATCGTGGATGCAGATGTTGCTGATGAAGGAATCAAAGAGAATCAAAGAGACAAAACACATGTTAATGCACTGCTTTTTAGCCACTTTTACACATGCACTGCAGCTCTGAAGTTTTCAAGATCTTATCCATGCACGTGAGAACGCAAATGTCTGACACAGTTACACCAGACATTAAACAGCCTTTAGCCTTCCTGCTTCTGAAAGCCTGTATTATATCTGACTGTGCTCATGTGGGGACAGCACAGATCAGCCTTTCTCAAAGTCAAGAGTGGGGCCAATTTAGGATCTTCACTCAAATTTAAAATACAAGGGAAACTGATGGATTTCCTTACATAAACAAAAACAACACATGCTGTTATAAAATGCTCATCCTACGCAGTCATATGCAAAGTGTTAAAATCAGTGTGTGATCCACCTGCCACTAAGAGATATTATTTCTCTTTGGTAGATGGAAAAAATATAATCAAACTCACTGTGAGTAGCTACAACAGCACATTTGTTATAATATGATGAATCAAGCATTTAGATATTAAAAAGTATTGAGGGAGACAGGATCAAATACAGTGGGGCAAAAAAGTATTTAGTCAGCCACCAATTGTGCAAGTTCTCCCGCTTAAAAAGATGAGAGAGGCCTGTAATTTTCATCATAGGTGTACCTCTAACTTGTCTGAGTTTTAAAGAATTGATTTGCAAATTATGGTGGGAAATAAGTATTTGGTCACCTCATTTTTTGCCCCACTGTAAGTGTAAACTTCTTTATACTCCTTTTCGACTATGTAAACTGTGTAATATACTAAGATATTTGTGGCAACTCGATGTGCTTTGTCCACTTTTATTATCGCATCGCTCTGTTAACCAAAGAGAATACCTCAGTTCATTGTATGTTTGACTATAATTTACAAAAAACTAAAACATGATTTCACATCGTTTCTACAATAACTGTCATCTGAGCCCACAAACTCAACAGGACAGTGCTTACTCAAGTCATGGCTCAAGTGACTTAAAGGGCCGTTTTCAAAGAAAACTAAAAGTGTATAAGCAACCAAGGAAGTGAGTCCTACCTGGCCACTGGACAACATTCAGTGACAGTGCACTTGCTGGCATCTCGGGTGGGCAGAGCCCTGATTCAGTAGGGTGAATAAGGGATCTCGTCTCCTCCGTACTTAATGAGTGTGGTGTATCTGTCAGTCATGTCTGGCACATAAGACACCAGGTAGGTCCCATCATGGTTGTCACAGATATTTGCTTCTTGGGCTTCCCGTCTGGGTCCTTCAGGAGAAAACAAAAACTGTTACCTAAATATCAACACTTTGGTTACATTATTGTGTGGTCCACGTTCATGCACTCGCAGTGATCTGCACTGCCAGCAGTCCCTCACCTGCATCTTTGGCATCAATGTTGAACTTCACTGGCAGAGAGGTGGGCACTCCAGTGGTTTTAAGGCCGGATCCACTTGCACGCACCTTGCTGGCATCATGGGTGGGCAGCACCTTCACCTTGTAAGGGTGGACAAAAGGGAAGAGAAGAACAACAGTCTCACAAATGAAAGGAGCCTCATTTACAGAACCGAGTAAACCACACAAAGAGTTTTCCATTTTTAAAGCTGGCCCGAGTGCAACACTGTAACATGTAACACCTAGAAGGTTCAGATGGTTGCAGTACTTTGCTAATTTGGATCAAATGTTTGGGGGAAAATCTTTAATTGAATCAAGTGATTGTAATGCTGTTGCTTCCGTTGTGTAGTTAACCATCGATCATTTTAGATGTTTCATTAGCAGCCTGATGAAATTAGCTGTGTCGTTAGCCGACTTCAGTCATCCAAACAGATGACCATCTAAGGTGAATTATGCAGATCACTAGCACAGTACACAGATTACCACTTCTTATTCCAGCCAGACTTGTTGTTACTTCATTCTAATCATGCAGTAACAACAAAGATTTATTCCTACTGGCTTTTTAAAATGTGGTTCTTCTATTCTAGAAAAACAAAAACATGTTATCACAGGGTTTTGCTTTTTTCAATGACATTTGCGTTGGCTGTCTCAGTTGCAGGCAAACATTTATCATAATGGTTAGATATTAGGAAATAGCTTAAAATTAGTGCATATTTAACTTGCTAATGTTGCCTGCATGGGATCTCCTCATGAGCATATGACTGTACCCTGGATGATGATATGTGAGGAGCTTGAACTTGATTCGCTAACAGAAACTAATTTAGCTAGCTTAGCGCACATGTCTTGTGGCAAGATATATGCACCTAACTGCTTTAAGTCATTGGCTGTTCTGCCAAATTGCCACCAACCTGCAACTTTGTGAGCTGACTGTTTTGGGATTTTTGTGTTTTAGACAACAAAAACAAAAGAAAAAGATCTACAGATTCAGGCTTTTCCTTACCTGTGGTAGTCGCGTAGAATGACGTCACTGGCGCTCATTTATTTTGAAAAACAAACTTTCTCCAAAAAAAAATAGAAAAGAAAAAATAAATAAAGGAGTCGGCGTGCAATCTTTAACGAGGACCAGATATGTTTTGTCCAAACATTTGTTCTCTCTGCTTGTCAAAAATACCTCGGCGCGTGTTTATAGAAGATAAATATACCAAATATGTCTGCATTTGTTTGGCCTGGGCAGGTGGCGCAGACGTAAACTGCCCGGCTACTAGCTCGTGTGTGACAAGCTGAGGTCGCTGGTTCGAAACCACTCTGTCCCTCAGCAGCAGCTAGTGGGGTGCGTGGGCTGCGCTTAAAGAACCGGCGCCCCTGACTTCTTTGCCCTTTTCTTTTCCTTTTTCTTTGCGCCGGCCTGCCCGGGGCGTGTTTTTAACTAAACTCTTTGATGTAATCATTCTGGCCACTTACTAGAAATTAGGTATATAACCTTAACTGTAGCGTATTAAAGTTAGAAAAATCATTTAAATGTGGTCAAATGTGTTATATTGTTGAATATAATTAAAGACAAAACTGCCTTCATCACAGCTTTCCATTAATGGATCTTTATTGATTTATTCAGAAAAAGCTTTGGTAGCTCATTCTCAGAACAGCAGCAGATTTCTTCTTGGACAGAAGATTTACAGCACAGAGAAAAAACAAAAAAGGGGAAAATGGGATGGGTACATTTCAAGTTTGTTATTTAAGTTCTTAGGCTTAGCAACACACCTATTAACGTTCGTTTGAAACGGTTATCAACACTAAAAGACTGAACTGGACTTAATAACAGGAGTGCATATAATTTTAGTGAATTATTCTGGTGAGTATCAGCTGCGCTGGGTATGTAAATGGGGCCATCCAGCCGCGGTGCTGATCGTACGCCAAAAATCCGGACAAATGTCACTTGATCAAGGAGCAAATCTGCATCAGATGAGATCAGCTGACTTTGCGTGTGCGTGGACTGCGTACAGCGGTGTGTACTCTGTGTGTTAACAAGAAAAACGCATATAAGAAAGTGGTGCGCAAAAGCAGGGTAGTGACAGAATTGATGCGCATTATTGATATTTGAAGCATGTGTACCTGCTAAAGGAGAGCTACCCTTTGCTTTAATTTCTGCTCTCGCTCAGCACCAGTGCAGGATGCATAGGCCTGATGTTTGGTTTCATAATGACGTCGTACATTATACTCTTTCATAACTGCCACAGTTTCAGTGCAAATCAAACAGATACACTTCCCCTTGAATTCTTTGAAGAAATATTCACTCTCCCACCGTGTCTGAAATTTTCTGCACTCACTTTCTACCTTTCGCTTCTTTGGTTCTGCCATGTTTGGTAACTTGGGGTAAATTTCTTCTGTGATTCTCCTTTTTGGTAGAGCAACTGCCTTGATCAACAGCAGCTCCCCCTGGTGTTAAAACTAAGAAGTGCAATACACTCAAGCAAAAGTTGAAGTGTGGGCCATATTCTATTCTATTTATAAAATTACTTGAGGGCCAATTAAAAATGGACCGCGGGCCATAGCCGGACTTTGGACACCCCTGATGGAAGGTATACAGAAATGGCTGAAGTTTGGCTTTGAGGGTCGGGGAGGACAAAAAGCTATTAAGGACCTTTTGATTTGCAATCCAGTTCTCCTCTAAAGTATTAAGGATGAAGCAACAGTGCTCCTCTTTGCTATTCTGACATGTGTGTTAAACACAGTGTAGAAGGTAAGTAGAAGCTTACACAGCACCATCAGCCATCATGCTAAATTTGCATCTTCAAAAGTCAATGCAGCCAGACTCAAACCTGATTATAAATGCTCAGGAGACACTGTTTAACATTTAGTGTTAACTTAAATCACTCATCATTTACAGTATTAGAGTTCGGGGTTATGGGAAATCAAGTTTGGGAGCTCGGTCCCCGAAGGGGGCCGGGCTCCAGTGCACAGACCATACCTGCCCTCATCCCAGGTGTCCAGGACTCCCCCAGCATGACACAGAGGAAGTTTAAAACAACACCCCGTGGATGGGGTTAGAAAGGTGAGGGGAGGAGGGATAAAGAAGCGCAAGGGGAGGTTAGGATTAGGGTCCAAATCACCTCTATCACAGGGTCCACTGAGGTTAGGTTTAGGGCCCTAAGGGTGTATGAGGGGGCTAAGCAGGTCTTCCTAGGGGTTGGGATTCGGATTCAAAGTGGGTGGGGTTTTAGGATTATAAAATAAGACCTTGTGTGGGGTTCATAGAGGTTAGGGTTAGAATAATACATCCGGTAAGGGCTTCCTAACCAAGAATTTGGCTCCACAGGACTAATAAGCAGGAAAAACATTAAAGTCCTTCAGCAAGGAAGACCAACAGTGCCCTCTAGTGGATATTGTGGAAACATCCTGCTTATAGCTGTTCTCCAGTCAATGTGTCAATTTTAGATCTTTACATGTCCCAATTATTGTTTATTCACATGAATCAATGTATTTAGTTTAAAATCACCACCCACACCCACCACATGTCTTTTAGATCCAATCCCCTCTTTACTTTTTAAAACACTTTATGGATTTTTTGAAGCTGAGCTTTTATACATGATGAATTGCTCTCTTCAGTTGGGCGTCTTCCCTGCTGCCTTTAAAACGGCGGTGGTGAGGCCCCTTCTGAAGAAGAGCAATTTGGATTGTAATGATTTTAATAACTACAGACCTGTATCCAACTTACCATTTTTAAGTAAAATTTTAGAAAAACTTGTTTTTACTCAGATTAATGATTTTCTGAATGATAAACAGATCCTAGAGATATTTCAGTCTGGATTTAGGGTGAACCACAGCACAAAGACCGCTCTCCTAAAGGTTTTAAATGATCTTAGATGTAACTGGGACGCCCAGAAGCTCTCAGTCCTGGTGCTACTGGATCTAAGCGCAGCCTTTGATACAGTAGACCACGCTATTCTTTTAAACAGATTGAAACACATGGTGGGCCTCTCTGGTGCTGCACACAACTGGTTCACTTCCTATCTCTCAGACAGAACTTTTATGGTGAGTATGGATACATGCTCCTCTAAGATCCATAAAATGACATGTGGTGTGCCTCAAGGGTCGGTTTTAGGCCCTGTACTTTTTAATTTGTATATGCTCCCTCTTGGCAGTGTCATCAGGAGGCATGGAGTGAACTTCCACAGTTACGCTGATGACACTCAGCTGTACATCTCCGTGTCTCCTGATGACACCAGACCAATGGATGCCCTTTTTAACTGTATTTTAGATATAAGATCTTGGATGGCAGAAAACTTTTTACAGCTTAACCAGGACAAGACTGAAGTTTTAATCATCGGTCCTGAGGCTCAGAGAGAGAAACTCTTGTCTAAATTACAGGCATATTCACTATGCCCTTCACTACAAGTGAAAAACCTGGGTGTTATTTTTGACTCTGAGCTTGGTTTTATCCCACATATTAAACACGTAACCAAAATTGGATTTTATCATCTAAAAAATATAGCCAGAGTCCGCCCTATTCTCTCTCGGGCCAACACGGAGATGCTGATGCATGCTTTTATTACCAGTCGCATTGATTACTGTAATGCCCTGCTCTCTGGTCTCCCCAAAAAGAATATTTCACCTTTACAACTTCTACAAAACTCTGCAGCTCGTGTGCTGACGAAGACCAGAGGGCGGGCCCACATTACACCGGTTTTACAATCGCTGCATTGGCTCCCCGTGTGTTTCAGGATCGATTTTAAAGTTCTTTTATTGGTTTTTAAATGTCTTAATGGTCTTGGGCCTTCTTATCTCTCAGATTTGCTTTTAACATATGAACCCTCGCGGACCCTGAGGTCCTCTGGTACTGGCCTTTTGACTGTCCCTAAAGTCAGGACACATACTCACGGAGAGGCAGCTTTTCAGTGGTATGGTCCTCATCTGTGGAACAGCCTGCCGGAGGAGCTCAGGGCCGCAGAGAACGTTTATTTATTTTATGCTTATTTATTCTATCCTGTTATTCTATTTATATTATTAATTTAGGTTTTACCTAATATTTATTGATTTTATTCTTATTCATTTTTCATCTTCTTACTCTATTTATATTTATATTGTATCCCGTTCTTATTTATTTTATCTCTTTATCCTGTATATATTCTTATTAGGTCATATCTCCAGTGTTTCCTCGGAGGGGGCTCTCTGCACCGGGGCTGTGATCGACCGTGGCTGCTGGGGCTCTGTGGGTCCTCTCAGCCTGGTTGGGGGGGCTTCTTTGCCTCCCTCCTGCTGTGCCCAGCCTGGAGGCTGCGGTCTGTGACCCACTTTAGCTTGCTTGGCAAGCTAAAGTGGGACTTGGAAACCACATTAGAGTAACTTGGGCTATGTGAAGTAGACCAATTTACTAGTTGCAAGCAATCTAATGCACTCCAGTGCAAGACAATTTGTTGCTTTATATTTAAGTGTATAATAAAGTGCTGAAGACGAGGCTTAGAATATGTTTGTTGAGTGGTATCAATCCTGACAGGAAGGCTGCTCAAGAGCAAGATGCTGCAAATTGTCTGTGAAAAATGCCATCAAAAGAAAGGCTTTTGTGCATGAATACAGGTGTTCTTTGGGCACAAAGGTTTGCAAACCATTGAAACAAAGCATATAACCCATAGGTAAAGTGAAATGTTCCTGTTTTTATTGTGCTGGACTGAGATGTACAGATTATGTGTAACATATCCTTACATGGACACTCTTTAAAGTTAGTCTGAGCAGTTACCCGAGAAGTAAAAGAATACTTGAAGACAAAAGTCCATCTACGACTAAGAGCTGTGAGAAATTCTGAATTTGTTTTTATGTGCCTGTAGGGCATTCTGTAGATAGATTCAAAATCAAATATACACACATTGACAAAATTGTAATTTCTCTGTTTCTGAACTTTCATTCACCTAAATATTTGTTTTACATTTTTCCTCTTCTTGTTGGGAGTTAAAGCAAGTCTAAAGAAGAAAGTACTCCAAAGAAAACAAGACATGCAAGAGCCTGACAGATAAGCGTGCTCTCACCCCAGCCCTCTGATCATCAGTTTCACATTTCACGGGTCCACGTGTGGCGCTGGGAAGATAGCGACGTGCGAGGCGGCTGCTGGGTTCGCTTCATATTACTCCTCACCCAACACCCAACCCTGTGGCTTGTTATGTCTTCACAATGTTGTGCTGTGGACATTTATGTGCTTTTTTGTGCAGAGGAGTTTTTTTGTTTCCTGTTCTCGTGCTGTCCTACCATGGAAGCACAGCATGAGAAGGGGTCTCTTTTTTTCCTCTTGTACTTTCCCATTGTGATGTACATTTCAATGTTTGTTTTTTTTCTCTCCAACACTGCCAATCTCCGACCTGTATCCCCATGTAATGTCTGTGTTGTGTATGTAAGGTCGCAGGGCAACCTGCATGTGACAAATAAAGCTTCTTCTGATTCTGATTCTGATTCGTACAAGAGGCCTCTTCAGTTCTAAAACCAAGAGAGTCCCAGGTTTATAAACGGTAATATCTAAACCTAGTGGTTTAAAAACCTGGGACTGTGGCGTGGGGCAACGTCTCCCAGTGGTTTCACTCCAACATGTGAATCATCACATGTGGAAAAAAGTTGTGGATCATTATCACCAGAGGCTTTGGCTGAAACCATTGTGAGACCTTGCCTTACCCTATCATATGACCTAATGAAGTCACCTGACACAAGATGTAAGTGGGGCCTGGGGGCCTGAGGTACCTGGGAGGGGTTGCTGGGGGATCGCTGACAGTTGGTGTCATAAGCACAGTTGACCTAGACGTCCTCTTTTACTCCTATAAACCATCTGTTTTCTCGGTTCAAGATGTGAATGCTGGCATGCATGAAAGATTGACCTTTATCTTTTAGGTGTAGATGTACCAAGTCTTGTCCTGTTGAGGTGGCCCTTCTATGCCATGCCATGCATTTTTGGAGTGGCTGTTTGGTTTCTCCGATGTAGAGGTGTCACCTATCCTCACTGCACAGCACAGCATACACTATGTTGCTTAGTCTGTGTTTGGAAGTTTTGTACTTGGGTCAAATCAGCTTTTGTCTGTGTGGCTGGGTCTGAAGTAAAGTGGGATGTCACTTTTGGAGAAAATTCTCCTGTTTTTCTTACAAACCTGCTAAATAAGGGGTGCAAAGTTGTTCTGTTTGTCTTTCTGATCCTCCCTATCTGGTGTCTGACCTTCTTTCTGTGCATCTTTGCTGACTTGATGAAAGCCCAATTATGATAACCACATGTTTTAAGAGCTTCCTTTACATGTGTGTGTTCCTTCTTTTTCCCTTCAGGCTTAGAGGGAACATGTTCTGCCCGGTGGTGTAGGGTCCTGATTACTTCAAGTTTGTGTTCCAGAGGGTCATGGAAGTCAAAGAGGAGGTACTGGTCTGTGTGGGGGGGCTTCCGGTAAACTTCAATGTTGAGGTTTCCATTCTCCTTAATGAGCACGGCACAATCCAGGAATGGCAAACAGTTGATGTGAGCAATGAAGGATTCTACTTCTTGGATTTTGATTTTGGCCAAGAGTATACTTCAGACCCAGCCACACACTCAGATACAAACTGGTTCATCCCAAAGACAAAACTCCTAAACACAAACTTAATAATGTGGCGTATGCTGTACAGTGCAGCGAGGAATGCCCAGACCTTTACATTGGAGAGACCAAACAGCCACTTCAATAAACACATGGCACAACATAGAAGAGCCACCTCAACGGGTCAAGACTTGGCTGTTCATCTACATCTAAAGGTCAAAGGTCACTCTTTTGAGGATGCCAATGTTCACATGCTGGACAGAGAAGACAGATGGTTTTAAAGAGGACTGAAAGAAGCATCTACGGCCACTGTGAACGGCCACCTTTGAACAGAGGCGGGGCTTACGACACCAGCTGTCCGCCATCAATAATTCTGTGTTGAGATCCCTTCCCAGACGCCTTAACACCCACTCACTGCCTTCTGACCTTAGTATATCACATGATAGGGTGGGGCTAGGTTTCACTATGGGTTCACCCTCAACCTTGGCTGATTGGCTGACAGTTTGCAAAAACTGTGTTTCTATACAAAGCCAAATTAAAATAAAATGTGTATGTAAGTCACCCACTTAGCATTATTTACTGCTCTTCACTGAGCAAGTGTCCTCTGCTAGGCAACCATTTGAATTACAGAAAATGTCTGTGCAATGAGATTAATAGCAAGCTGAAGTGCTCCTCTAGATCTGGTTACAGTTATATTTATGCTCTATGTTGTTCTGTGGTGTTCCCACCTGTTCCTGTGGGGGAGATCTGAACTCTTTGGTCTTCTTGGCAGTAAGGGCTGCAGACATGTTGAGTGCCAGCATCACCTCATTGTAACGAAATCGTTGGTTTTCTTGGAGACAAGCCACAAAGTCATCAGAGAAGGCCACCACTGCCTCAATACGATGGCGCACCTGACAGTCACACAGGTACTGCAGCACATGACACATCTACACACACACACACACACACACACACACACACACACACACACACACACACACACACACACACACACACACAAACAAAATTAAATGGTTTAAAGAAGAAATTTTAAAAAACTGCACGTAGTGGCCATTAGGAAATCTCTTTCTAAAGCGATTTCGATATTAGGGGAAAGTTCTCATTCTGTGAAAAATGCCAAATTATACTGTTCCCTATCTATAATTGTAGGATTTCAACCCTCAACCTAAGTCAAGACCATGCATGACCCTACAAAACTGACAGATGACGCCAATGCAGAAATCCTGCACAAATGAATTGGTGCCATTACATCAGTAAAAAGCTTGTTTAAATCTCGGTACAAGAATGTCTCGTTTCTGTTTTTTATGGTAAGTATGATAGGAATTTTACCAGAAATACCAGGTCTTCCTCGGACTCGAGATTTCTTTGCATGCACATGGAGGGTCCTAGTTACTAGTTGCAATAACTATAATAATCCCAACTGAAATATAAACAGAATATGACCTTTACCTTAGCAAACAAAAATGGTAAACAACAGTGAAATTCTATATAAGAAATGCATTTCCAAACTGGAAGCTTCTACTGAGTGTCACCTGGAGTTTTACAGGCTCTGGCAGCTTTATCTCTAACAGTCCTTCTTTGGGGACATTCAGCACTCCCTCCTTTCCTCCTCCTTCGGCTTCACCCTTCTTTAGCACCTCCAACTCCATGAAAAGTGCATCCTGCTCATTGCGTCGTTCACAGAACACAGAAGGTTCAATCAGTCGGAGGATATTCTTCAGATCTCCGTTTTGGAAAACGCCCATGATGAGCATAGTATATAACAGCTTGATGAGTGGAACAAATAGAAACTCGGTGCTTCCTCCTACTGGGTCCCGTACGTGCATGCTTCCCTCCCGTACTGCCTCTGTCAACATCTCAATGGTTTTAACTTTCAGTATACCTAAGGGGAATTCAGGGCTGTACTGGAAACAATCTCCTGATCCACTGTTGCCGTTGTTAAAGCACGATGGTCCGGGCCTGGAAACAAAATTTGGGGATGTGAAGTGCATTCTGGGTCTCAAAGAGGTGCTGAGTCCAATGCCTGGCAGGCCATGTTTCTTCTTTTCATTTGGAAACAGAGAGATGCTCTTTGTGTCATTCGTCATGGGAACAATGTACTCATGAGGCGAGCAGTAGCATAGCTGCTCAGGTGGATGTCGATGAGGAGGTCATAGTAGCCAGCACGAAGAAGACCTGTGAGTTTAGGACAGATGGAACAAGTTTGATGTCTATCCTGTAACATTTATATGCTTCTTTATCATGTTCAGTTCTATTGCACATATTAAGTCTTCTTATGTTTATTGTTTTATGGACTATCTAAGGTGCCAAGGTCAAAAAATGAAATGAAATGAAAAAAAACTACATTATTCATATTCTTAACCAGCTGTCCGATTAAGAGTTGTGGTTTTACTCAGACAGTTGGAACAGTATTTTATAAGGCTAACGCTGAGAAACAGACATAGATTTAAAAAAAACATACAAGACTTTCTATAAAGTAGGTTTACTATATAGAAAATTGAGAATGAGAATATGCTTTATATGCTGTGTGTCTATTACCTGGCATATATTTATTCTCTATAGCGTAAAGGAGCTGTGCCTCATCCACGTGGGAGCAGAGGGCATGAGCTACTCGGTTGTTTCCCAGAGCACAGACTCTGACAGCACTGACTGATAAAGATCTCGCTTCCTGAGGTCTGAGTCCAGCTTTGCAGCTCCAGCCAGGTCACATGACACAGGGGTGCGCTCTGATGTGAACATGGCCTTACCACTACATCAGGTGAGTTTTTCACTGTGCAGTGACACAAAACTCATTTAACAACACAAACTATTTAAAAAATGCTTTTTAAAATGATGTAGGCCGATCAAGGCAATGTTACAGATTCAGTAAGAACGGAAGTTTATCGTAATCCTTCAAATATGCAGGCCGTCACACTAACACAGCTGCTTATGTCCAGCATAGTTCTGTTATTATCAATTGGATTCAAAACGCGACCAGTTTAATGTCTTAAACTAAACTGGCATTAAAGTTTCAATGAACTAAAGTGGTCCCCCTGAGTCAGCACCCAGTGTCTTTGAAAAATGTGGCCATAAATACGAGTGTTGCTAGGATCTTAAAACACTGGGGCTAAATCCAGACCTGAAATCTTTGGAAGTTTCACTCAGTAACAGCACCTTTTTAATATTATTGGCTATATTTTATAGACACATTTATATGAAATGTCAAACAATCACAGAGTGATACTGAACTAAACAATCAATGCAATTTGAGTTGTTCTTGTTTGTTCTTTATATTGGATTTATCGTAAGCAGCGGGAGTAAACGCTAAAGCCAAAATAGTAAAAATATGAATGAATCTCTGCTCTTACAGCTTTTATTGTGCCATAATGTCTCCTTTGAAACTGTCCTCTTGCTCGTCTATTGGATGCTCACCTCTTCTTCACCTTTCCTCTTCCTTTCACCAAACTGCTGCACTCTTGTTCGCTGCTCTCGCCTCCTGTTCTGGTTATAATTAGAATGCAGTCAGCATGTGCCAAACAAACTCCCCCCAAATCTATCCTGTTTGATATGATGATGAGGTTTTTGACATCTTATTTATGCACTTATTTAATACACTGTATCGATCAATTAGTAAACAAATATCAGACTGTAGAAAAGCAAATAATAATGCACTGAGCAAGTTCATGCCATAAGAGCTAAATGGCCATCAAAGAAAATCCTGAATGCCTAATACAGGACAGACCAAAATTTAATGCAGCCACAGATCCACATCAGTCAGCTTTCTGCACTTTCCACCTGATCACATCTGTCTTCAAAGTCATGTCACTTCCTCTTTGGGTCATTTATGTTTACTTTTACATTTGCAGTGACAATAACTTTAGTGACATAGTGCATACATTATTTCCTATGGACTGCTGGGTTATCTTGGTTTATTTAAGTTAGTATTTTTAAAGGTGCAGTCAGTCATTTTTTAGGTTACTTGATAGAAAAAAGGATCTTGTACTCAAAAACATCCATAGAATAGTGGATAACAATGACACATTGTTAAACGTGTCAATTCCTCATTCTTTAAGCATTACTCATCCTTAGTATGTCATTTATAAATACAGATATACATTCTTAGTAAAAAAAAACACTTCTGAGCCTGATCTCCTTACTCCAAGGAGCTTTTCTGAGTTATCATTGTACCAGAGGAGCAGGGCAACCACTGCTTCTTTCATTTCACCTGAGTTCACCTGTGGAAAAGCACAGCGCCGAATCCCCTGAATATTTCTTTGAATTCAGGAGGACTTGGGAACTAATCTTGAGTGATTACTGACTTATCTGACTAAAGCTAATGAACCAGAGAAATTCTAAAATCTTAAACATCCCAGGGATGTCTGAATTTGTGTCTGCACCTTCACACTCCAGATGTGAAGGATCATACCTGTTTTACCTCCAGTGTTGTGCCAAAAAGTCATCGTTTGCCAAAAACTGATTTCCAATGTTTCCGTGTGTTTGTTATGTGTAATGTCTATACTTATATTGATAAATAGTCTTTAGTGAACCGGAAACACTAGCCGGCAGGCTAGGCTAAAGCTAACGCTGCGGCCTGGCCTGCCAGGAAAAGTGGGAGTTGTAAAACACACGGCTCAGACGCCAAAACACACTTGGGAATGTTCACGTGTTGACAATATGTGATTAGAAAATGAATTAAGAAAAATTGAAAGTGCTGCCAGGCTGGGGAATCGATCCCGTCCCTCCCGCTTCCAAACCGGAAACACTAGCCGAAAGGCTAAGCTAATGCTGAACCTGCAGCCTGGCCTGCGAGCGAAGTGGGAGTTGTAAAGCACACGGCTAAGACGCGAAAACACAATTGGGAATGTTCACGTGTTGACAATGTGATTACAAAATGAATTAAGAAAAAAAATTACTTGGTGCCACGCTGGGGAAACGATCCCGTCCCTCCAGCTCCCAAACCGGAAACATTAGCCGGTTGAAATGTACATTGTGCCTGGGTTTAGAGTGTCTGGAAGAGAGTCCTGTCTCAGTCAATTATAGATGATGTGAGAGGGCGGGTGTGTGTGTGTTTAGGGCCCGGATGGCTTGGGGATAGAAGTTCCTCTTGAGTCTCTCTGTCCTTGCCCGGATGATGTGGAACCTTCTACCGGATTGCAGAAGTTGGAACAGTTTGTTGCCAGGATGGGACGGGTCCTTCAGTATCTGCGCTGCTCTAGTCCGGCATCTCCTGGTGTAGGTGTCCTGAAGCGGGGGGGAGAGCAAACCTGCAGCAGCATTCTGCTGTATGGATCACTCTCTGGAGAGCTTTTTGGTCCTTAACACAGCTGTTCCCAAACCAGGATGTGATGTTCTGTGTGAGGATGCTCTCCACAGCGCCTGTATAGAAAGTCCTGAGGATCTTTGGAGAGACCCTGAACTTCCTCAGTTGTCGTAGGTGGTACAGGCGCTGCCTAGCCTTTTTGGTCTGGACCTGAATGTGGGCAGCCCATGTCAGGTCTGAGGAGATGTGGACACCAAGATACTTGAAGGACTGCACCCTCTCCACTGGAGCTCCATTGATAATAATGGGCTTGTAGTCTCTGTGCTGACTCCTTCTGAAGTCCACCACCAGCTCCTTGGTCTTGCCAACGTTCAGCTGGAGATGGTTGTCCTGGCACCATGATGCCAGATTCTTCACTTCGTCCATGTAGGCCGCCTCATCGCTGTTGGAGATGGCACCCAACACCACTGTGTCGTCAGCAAACTTCACAATGGTGTTGGAGCCGTGGGTGGCCACACAGTCTGAAGTGTAAAGGGAGTAGAGCAGTGGCGAGAGGACACATCCCTGTGGTGCTCCTGTGTTGATGGTGATGCTGTTAGAGATGCACCTACCCACCCTCACCACCTGAGTTCTGCCAGTGAGGAAGTCCAACACCCACGCACACAGACGGCTGTTGAGTCCCAGATCCCTCAGCTTTGTGAACAGTCTGCTGGGCACTATTGTGTTAAACGCTGAACTGTAATCAGCAAACAGCATTCTCACATAGTTACCCTGTTTCTTGTCCACGTGGCTGAGGGTGGTGTGCAGGACGTGGGCGATGGCGTCCTCAGTGGATCTGTTGAGTCGGTAGGCGAACTGGAGCGGATCTGTGGTGTCTGGGATGGAGGAGGAGATGATGTTCTTCAGCAGCCTCTCAAACACCTTCATTACTACCGAGGTCAGCGCAACTGGCCGGTAATCGTTCAGGGATGAGGGTTTGCTGTTCTTGGGCACAGGGATGATGGTGGATCTTTTGAAGCATGTGGGGACCACAGACTTCGCCAGGGACTCGTTGAAGATGGAAGTGAACACACCTGCTAGCTGGTCAGCACAGCAGCGCAGCAGACAGCCGGTGATGCCGTCTGGCCCCGCCGCTTTCCTTGTGTTCACTCTCCTCAATGCCGCTCGGACATCATGCTCCACGATGCTGGTCACCGGTCTCTCGCTGATGACATCACTGTCCTCAGTAGTCAGGCGGTAGATAGCATTAGCCACCTGGCTAACCTCGAAACGGGCGTAGAACTGGTTCAGCTCATTGGTGAATGCAGAGTCGGCGTTGATCGGCGCAGTGTCCCTGGGTTTGTAGTCCGTAATGGTGCGTAGTCCGTGCCACATACTCCGTGTGTCGCCCTGGTGGAAGCGGGACTCCACACGCTCCCGGTACCGGCGTTTGGCATCTCTCACCGCACGCCGTATGAGGCCGCTTTGTAGGCGCTCATATCGCCAGTGGCGAGACCCGCGTTGTAGGTGGCGGTCCTGGCGTTCACTGCAGTGCGGATCGATCTGTCCACCCACGGTTTCTGGTTTGGGAATGTGGTGACTCTCGCAGTGGGGATAATCTCCTCCGCTAGCATATTGACGAAGCATACTGCTACTTCCGTAAACTCGTTGATGTTGACTGTACATGCTCTGAACATGTCCCAGTCTATGTCATTGAGTGCGTCTGATTGGGCAGACCAACGTTTCACCTCCCTCGTGGTTACTTCTTCCCTCTGTATGTTTTGTTTATACTGGGGAATGAGGAAGATGGCGTTGTGGTCAGACTTCCCAAAAGCCGGGTGTGAGACAGCTTTGTAGCCTTGCTTGTATGGCGTGTAGCAGTGGTCCAAAATTCGATCCCCCCTCGTTGGACACGAGACATGCTGGTACAAGTTCGGAATGACTTGTCCGAGGTTCGCTTTATTAAAGTCTCCTGCTACAATGAGGGCTGCGATCGGATCCTTGTTTTGAAGCGAACTCAGCACATCATGTAATTCGGACAAAGCCATACCTGTGTCCGCTTGGGGTGGGATGTAGACCACCGTGGCGATGACCGAGGTGAACTCACGGGGCAGATAGAAAGGGCGGCACTTAATGCTCAGGAATTCCAGATGTGGCGAGCAGCTGCTGGAAAGAGTAGAAATGCTCCTGGCATCACACCACTTTCTGTTTACCATGAAGCACACTCCTCCACCTTTGGTTTTGTTCGACTCTGCCGTTCTGTCCGTGCGGAGCACAAAGAATGAATCCGACAGAGTTACGGCCTGGTCCGGCACGGTGGGGGTCAGCCATGTCTCCGTGAAGCACAGAATGTTGCAGTCCCTCATGTCACGTTGGAAGGTGACTCTTGCTCTTAGGTCATCGAGCTTGTTCTCCAGCGATTGTACGTTGGCCAGTAGGATACTGGGCAGTGGTGCGCAATGCGCCTGCTGTCTCAGTCTGTTCCTAATGCCAGCGCGTTTCCCCCGGCACTTCTTTGTTCTACGCCTCGGATAAGCAGCCCGTCCTTTGTTGTTCTCCGCGCTGCGTAGAATCTCTGGTGGCCAGGATGGGTCGGGTTTAAAAGTGTCCAAGATTAGATGTGCAACCTTGTCACCGATGTTTACAAGTGATCTGCTGTCGTATACTATAAAACTAGAGGATTTTGGAATGTAAACTAGAGCAAAAAATAAGTAAAAACGAGAAAAGTGGATAGTCGGAGCGGAGCGGTCAGGAAGGCGTCTGGACGTGGCCGCGCCATCTTACAACAGATACAATGACATTGAATAATTGAACAAGGACATTAAACATATTATAAACATTTGTAGTTTTTAAAGCTTTTTTGTTGTGAGAGGAGCAAATTGTATTCACATAGAGTTCAATTTCTTTCCTAAAAGTGAGAAAGTGAGGTTTCTTGCTTGAGAACTTACATTTATGGATATGGTATTTGGCGAGGAGTAAAATCAGATTACAAACTCTACGTAGAGGTACAAGACCAGAATAGATGTGAGCAGGTCTCTGGGGCGATCTTACAGAAGGAGCAAAGAGTATCTATATATTTAGGAAGAGGCCTGATGTTCTGGAGAAAGACTCAAGGGTGCTGATTGCAACTGAAACCTGAGAAACATCTTTAAGGAAGAGCACTGTGTCATCTGCCAGCTGACTGATAAAAATCTCTCTTCCTGAGGTCTGAGTCCAGCTTTGCAATGACAGCCAGGTCACATGACACAGGGGTGTGCTCTGATGTCAGCAGGCAGGTCAGTGGAGTGATGGATATATGCCAGTGAAACAGGAGGAGGCCTGAGAACAGACATCAGGCGTTACTAGCAGGACAAAGTTTCATGTAGTACTTGAAGGAGTCATCACAGCCAATCAGTTCTCAGGAAAATGGAACATCACATAAATATTTCTCTTCTTTGATTTTCATCAACGTATTTCCTTTGATAGATTTTCTGTCAATACTTCTGCCTGATTAGAAGCTCATAGGCAGTTCCTGTCACTCTACAATAAAACAATGTAAAGGCTGCCCTCTCTGCCCTCCCACTAGCTGACCTAACTGACACAAGTAAACTGTGCTAAGATACCCTACATGGACTAAGGTTCTTGGCCACATACATATAGATTTGCTTGGCTGTAGAAATCTATGCCATGAAGCTCCCAGCGCACATTTTTTTTTTTTTTTTTTTCTTTTTTTTAACCTGTCCCGTTTGGTTCTTTTGCCATCAGAATTATTGTCTAAAGGCGAAGAAAGATGCCCAACGGATTTACTTTACCAAATGGACCATCCCAGCCTTGCCGTAATGGTCCATTTGATTCAACTTTTTATTGTTTATTTTATTTTCACTTGCTGAATACGGGACAGACTTGACTGGAGGAGAGAATGTGGAGAAAGAAAGAGGGAAAGAAAAAAACCTAAGAAGAGGGACGGGGAAAAAGGGCAAAAAACAAAAACCAACAGAATAAGCAGACAAAAAATACATATGTCGATCACCTGGATCACCTGTTGAGAAAGAAAAAAGAAAGCAAGCAGAAGAAAACGAGAGTAATAAACAAGATCACAATGATATATGAGAATATGACAGTAAATACTAAATATTAAACATTATTGTGCAGCACGTGAGATCGACAGCGCACAGTGTGCTTTGAGGTAAGAGCCAAAAAGGGTGTAATTTGTGTGTGTGATCACCCGTGTGTACACCTGTGAGCATGAACGCGCTTGTTTTTAAAAGGTTCCTTCATGTAATGATCTGCTAGAGGGTGTGGGGGGCCACTGCCCCGACCTCCAGGGCATGAAGCAGGTATGGAGGAGATCAAGACTCCAGACATCCAGAGGCCCCCAGAACACAAGAGACCAAGGAAGACCAACAGAGGGGCAGCCGCGCCACTATCCCAGAAAGAGCTGAGGAGAGTCCCAGATGAGGGGTCACTCAGCAGCCGCGGAGCAGAAGCCAGGGGGGGTTGCAGTGACGTGCCCGTGAGCTCCGCCGGCAGCCAGCTGTGCCTGAGTGGCCGAGCCCCGGGCCGTGAGGCCGAGGGCACCCCATCCCCAAAGTGGCCCGAGCGAGCCCCAGGCTCCAGGCCCCAATAAGCAGCCGCCAAGGAGTGAGCCGGTGGGTACCTGGGCGCCCACCCCCGGAGACAGAGAACCACCAACGCACCGATGTCTGAGGGCGTCCGCCACCGGCAGGGGAAGTGGTGGGGGGAGATGGGCCTCCAAACCTTGGAGGGCCTGAGATGTCCTCAGAGAGGTGGCGTCTGATACCCAACCTGACATATAGACACAGACAAACAGGCACACACAGATACAAACATCTATTCCCACCCTCATGCTCTCATATACAATTGCTCAACACTCACCCAACGTGGAGACAGACATAGAGAGACGCTGTACACACAATCACACTCCCCAAGCGTACTCTAAG
Organism: Pelmatolapia mariae; assembly: GCF_036321145.2. Taxonomy (NCBI): domain Eukaryota; kingdom Metazoa; phylum Chordata; class Actinopteri; order Cichliformes; family Cichlidae; genus Pelmatolapia; species Pelmatolapia mariae. The sequence goes on along the minus strand of NC_086234.1, from coordinate 31,382,681 downwards.
CCCCGAGTCTAGGTACCCTTGCCCCTGGAGGGGGAAACTGCACCCAGACTCAGGTGGTGTAACCCTTTTCCCTGCGGTGGGGAGAAGCAGACCGCCCCGACTCCGCAGCAGCAGGGAGGCCCCATACACCAGACCCCAGTCGGACGGCCAACTCCTCCTCCTAGCCCCCCTGCTCCAGCAGGCCGCAGAGAACGGGGGTGTAGGAAGACTCCAAACCTCCCTCCACCCGCTCATATGTACTGTTGATGTATGTGTGTTCTAAGGTGCATTTAAAACCCAGGAGGGCATGGAGCCACCTGCCAGAGCAGCAGGTAAGCATATAGCCCCTCCTGCTAGCCCTCAATGTCTACATGTATTTAAAATTGAGAGGTGGGCAACGACGCCAGGGGTGAGGTGTACACCCTGATGGTAGTTTGGAATCCGTGTAGCGTGCCCACCTCCAAGATCCTATATGTATGTGTAATGAGAGTGTGAGTAATGTGAATGTCTAAGTTGTGGGATAAAATTGAGGCAGAGGCAGCCAGAAGGGGACAGAGGGGGGGGATGTCTCCTCTGCACCCTGGTGACACACCCCTACCCCAAGGCCCTGCATGTGTGGGTGATTGTGGTGGAGCGGGAAGAGGGAGGCCGCTGGAGATGGGGAGGGAAGGAAGGGAGGGGCAAGTGACCCCTCCCTGGGGCCAGCTCCCCCGCTGACCCCAGTAGGCACCCCAGCGCACATTTTTGATGCTTCTGTCTGTGGCAGAAGGGATTTGGAGCTCTGCAGAGCCTTGGTGACTTTTTTTTTCCCCCAACAATATCTTTATTATTTTTTACATTTTAGTGATTTACAAACAGTCCAACACTCTAAATACTACATGAACATACACTCCTCCAGACAACAAACAGAAAACAAAAAAGTCATCAGATTTATCACTCCATTAAAGGCCTAAATTTGTCATTATCCCAAATCAAATGTCATTGTCCTCAGTCCTCGTCCTCCTCAGATAATACAAATCCTTCTACAAAGTTCACAAATGGTCTCCATACCTTCTCAAAAACATCCAATTTCCTTTTCAGTATACATGTTATCCGCTCCAATGGCAAAGCCACCATCATTTGTTTTATCCACTGTGTGATACTCGGTTCCCTTGTTTCTTTCCATTTTAGTGCAATTAATCTTTTTGCTTGTAACAAACCCATATCAATAAACATTCTGTCACTTTTTGTGTACCTCATGTTTTCTGGGTACAATCCCAAAATAAGGAAGCCAGGATCCAAAACAACCTCTTTGGATAATATTTGTTTCATAGTTTGTGTTACTGCAACCCAAAAGGATCCTATCTTCCTGCAATCCCAAATACAATGCCAAAAATTACCTTTATCTTCATTACATTTATTACAAGTGTCTGGAATATTAGAGTTGTACTTATTTAATTTTTCCGGAGTAATATATATTCGCATTAACCATTTGTATTGCAACAACCTTAGTCTAGAATTAATTGTTTGTTTATGAGCTTTTGTGCAAACCAATTCCCATTGTTCCATGGATATGTCCTTTTTTAAATCATTTTTCCAGGCGTTCAACCTTCCTAACGAATTGTCAGATGCTTTGGACCTAATTAATTTATATATTTCTGATATTGCCCCTTTTTTTGAACTGCTTTTGCTAATTATGTCTTCCAATTCTGATTTTGGTGGTTTAGTGCAGTTATTATTTTGTTTTGCTCGAATGTAACTTCTAATTTGGAGATATTTGAAAAATTGCTTTCTATCTATATTATATTTATGTCTAAGCATATCAAAGGACATCATATCTTGAGAGTCTGTTGTATACAAATCTTGGATTTTTTGGAGTCCTTTAATTGACCATTGTCTAAAAACTTTATCCTCTCTTCCTGGTCTGAAATCCTGGTTTCCCCACATCGGTGTAAACTGTGACAATACATCAGGTTCCTTCATATATCTTTTTACATCATACAACACTTTGACCATGTTCTTTACCATTGGATTTTTTGCCTTTTTAATCAAGTTTACTGCTGTGTCTGAGAAAAAAATATAAAGGTAAAGGTGGATGTAAATTAATACTTTCCATCTCTGTCCATTGTGGGGCGTTATTTAAGTCAAAATAGTATCTTATAGACCTGATTTGACATGCCCAGTAATACCACTCAATATTTGGACACATGACACCACCCTCGTTGTATGGTAGATGTAGCAACGACAATCTTATCCTGGGTCTCCCATTTTTCCATAAGAAACCGAGAACAAGCTTTTTGATCCTGCTAAACCAATCAACAGGAGGCGGCAGGGGGATGTTCTGATACGCATAAAGCACCTTTGGCAGTATACTCATTTTGTATATATTAATCCGACCAATTAAAGAAACTGGTAGAGATATGCATCTGTCCACTATCTCTGTTATTTCTTTAGAAAGTCTTTCATAGTTACTTTCCACGATCTCACTTAATTTGGACAAATCATTATTCCTAAATACATAAATTCCTTTACTGTCTTAAAATGAGATGTTACTATGGGTGGGTTTTTCCTTTCTTCTTCATTTAGTAATAAAACGGATGATTTAGATTTGTTAATGACATACCCTGATATATGATCAAACTCCCATATCAATCTGAGCAGAGCAGGTATAGATTCTTTTATCTTTGAAAGATATACTATTACATCGTCTGCGTACAGCGAGATCCTATGTTCTACTCCATTTACCATAATTCCTGTCAATGATAAACTCGAACGTACGGCTATAGCAAAGGGTTCCATAGCTGATATAAATAACAGTGGACTTATCGGTGAGCCTTGTGGACATCCCCGTTTCACCCTTATTGGTTTAGAGATATTTTTGTTTGTCAAGATTTCAGCAGTTGGATTTGAATGTAATAATTGTATCCATCTTCGAAACACATCTCCGTAACCAAATCTAGTCAGAACATCAAAAAGATAGGGCCACTCGACCCTATCGAATGCTTTTTCGGCATCCAGTGAGAGTAAGGCCCTCTCTGAAGAATTGTTTAGTCCCTCTATAATATTAAAGACTCTTCTTACATTATGCAAACCTTGGCGTCCCAATATAAAACCATTTTGATCTCTATGAATTACTGAGGGGAGAGTATCTTGCAGACGTGTTGCTAATATTTTACCCAACACCTTAAAATCAGAATTAAGTAAGCTTATCGGCCTCAAATTTTCACATTTATTACTCAGTTTTCCTGGTTTAGGTAACAAAATGATTAGTGAGCCTGTCATTGATTTAGGAAGATTTCCTTTACTTAATGATTCCTGATACATTTCCAATAATGGTTTCATTAATTTACTTTTAAGTTTTTTATAAAAATCTATTGGGAATCCATCTGGTCCAGCTTTTTTACCTGATCTCATATTGTTAATTGCCCTGCTTATTTCCTCTTCGGTGATTTCTGCATCTAATTGTTGTTTTACTTCGTCAGCAATAGTAGGAATATTTATTTTATCCAGAAACGCATTTCTGGAGTTTTGATCTGATCTATCCTGAGATTCATAAAGTTTTTCATAATAGTTTCTAAACTCCTTGTTTATTTCAATCGGATCCATTATCATTTCCCCTTTGCTGTTTATAATCGATGTTATATTTTTCTGCACTTCCAATTGTTTAATTTGCCATGCCAATATTTTTCCAGGTTTTTCTCCTTGTTCATAAAAAGACTGATTTAATCTCAAAATGTTCGAAGCTGCTCTATCTGCCGATTCTTTATTATATTGTGCTTTTAGTATTAGCAATTCTTTCTCTATTAATGGGTCTCTATTTTTGAATACTAGTTCCTCTAGTTTTTTAATTTTCTTTTCCATTTGCTGTCTTGTTTTGCATTTTTCTTTGAATTTCGATGAAGTATATGCAATCATAACTCCCCTTAAACATGCCTTAAATGCCTCCCACCTAATACTAGCTGATGTTTGTGAGCTATTTATGGTAAAATATTCATCTATTTCTTTTTCTACAAAAGTGAGGAATCCTTCATCATTCAGCCATTTCTGGTGTAAGCACCATCTATGTTCCATTGTTAAGTTGTTATGTGTATATATGATATTACAGGGAGCATGATCCGATATTAATATACTGTCATATGAACATGTCTTTATGTTTGATAGGAGGTTCGCTGATACCAAGAAATAGTCTATTCTGGAATATGTATTAAATGTTTTTGAATGGCATGAAAAAATTATATCATCAGGTTTTAACTGTCTCCAGATGTCAATCAAATGAAGTTCCTTCATAAAGTTAAGAATTGTCTTTCGGCTTTTGTTATGTGCCTGGTCAGTCCCTGTCAGTCTATCCTTACTGGGATCCAGAACACAATTCCAATCTCCTCCTATGATGCATTTTCCTTGGAGTGATGAAATTGTGAGAAAAAGATTAGTAAAAAATGTATCATCATCTGTATTTGGTCCATATACATTAATTAAGTTAATGGTTTCTTGTACAAGTGATCCCTGGATGATCAAATATGTACCAAATTTATCTTTAATTACATTTTTGACCTGGAAAGGTACTGATTTATGTATTAATGTGATTACTCCCCGAGCATTGGATCTAAATGGTGCTGCATACAACGAACCCTGCCACCTCCTGCCAACCTTAATATGTTCCTCCTCCAGCGAGTGCGTCTCCTGAAGAAAAACTATTTTAGCTTCCAGATCTTTCAGTTTGTTCATTACTTGCTTAATCTTTTTATTACTTTTTAGGCCTCTACAATTCCAAGAGGTACATTTAACTTCCAATTTCCGAGTCAACACACCTCACATGCATTGCTAAATGCTTAAACTTGTCTGAGAGTGCGAACAAAACAGAACACAAAACACAAACTTCAAATGAACAAACCATACAAAAGAAAAAACACAAAAAACCCCACCCACCCAGTTCCTGGGTAACCCATTCAAATGTTCTACTTCCAACTTTAACCATATACAGATCTCAGTTTTAAGATCTGCTAACTTAAAATGACTATGGCATTATGCCTGGCTCTTCCTTGCTCCCTGTATCCTTAATGAATCCTTTAGCTTTGCTAATATTCCACTGCCCCTCAATAATTAACTTCTTTAGTTTTCTTTTGTTTTCTTTAAACAAAAATAAATAAATAAATAAATAAATACAAAAAAAAAAGAAAAACAAAAGAGTAGAATAAAATAAAAATCGAAATTATTATTATTATATTTATTTCTGTCTAGTTATCCATGTAAGTGATTAAATACAAAAAAAATTATTAAATAATAAATAATTACAAATAAGTTAAAAGAAAAAACAAAACAAACAAAAAAAATCACTTTGTTCTTAGTTACCTTTTGCTTTGATGAAGTTAACTATATCCTTTTCCAAAATAAATTATTATTCCAGATTGCTAGACCTTATAATATCTTCCTCATTTCTTGCTCTCCTGGATCTTCTTTATGAAGCTTTGGACTTCTTCTGGCGTGTTAAATCTGTGGACTTGCTCCTTGTATGTTACTATCAGTTTAGCTGGTGGTACGATGCCACTTCTCAGTCCCATCTTCCAGAGTTGTTGTCGTACCTCTCCAAACTTCTTCTGTTGTTTGTGCACCTCTGTGGCGACGTCCTCATAGAATCTCACCCTTTTGTTCTTGTACAAAATATCCTTTTCCGATCTTGCTGCTCTGAGCACCATATCTTTCTGTTTATAGTTAAGAAAGCACATAATTAATGTTCTTGGAGGTTCCTCAGGCTTTCTTTTGGGGCCAATGCAGTGTGCTCTCTCGGTAACCAGAGGGCTCCTTGATGTGTTCAACTCCAATACGTCCGTTATCCAGTTTTCCAGGAATCCGCAGGTGTCCGCGCCCTCTTCTCCCTCTGGAACTCCAACCAACCTGAGGTTATTGCGTCGGGATCTGGTTTCCAAATCCACTAATTTATCCATCAGTTCCTTATTTTCTTTCTCTAATCTTGAAATGGTGGTCCCCATCACCACATGTTCATCTTCTACATTTGAAATGCGTTTCTCCGTCTGCTCTACTCTCCCCACACATTCAGATAATTTTTTCTGCATTTCATTCATGGCTGCCACAACCTCGTCTGCCTTGCTGGAAAACTTGGCCACTGCGCCCTCCAACTTGTCCCAAAGTGCAGTTTGCGTGTTTGCAGGTATTGAAAACAAGCTTGCAAACTCCTCTCGTATGGCACGCTGCAGCCTCTCCTCCATGTTGCCACTATCCCCGGGGCCGTGTTCACTCATGATGGCTGGCTTGTTAGCTGCGCAGGCCTCAGACGCGCTAGCTTCACCGCTAAACACTGATAACTTGGTTTGTGTGGTTGACTTAGTCTTCTCCTTGGTAGTTTTACCAGGTCCAGGCATCGTGGGTCTATAGCGTATTTCGTTTTCGTGTTTTGGAGCGTTTTTTACGGTGGCCCTGAAGTGCAAACCACAAAAACAAATCACAAAACGCACAACAAATTGAAAAGCGCAAAAACAAATTGAAAAGTGCAAAAACAAATTGAAAAGCGCAACAACAAATCACTTAACGCAAAAACAAATTGAAAAGCGCAACAACAAATCACTTAACGCAAAAACAAATAGAAAAGCGCAAAAACAAATTCACTTACCGCAAAAACAAATTCACTTAACGCAAAAACAAATTGAAAAGCGCAAAAACAAATCTCTTAACACAAAAACAAATTGAAAAGCGCAACAACAAATCACTTAACGCAAAAACAAATAGAAAAGCGCAAAAACAAATTCACTTACCGCAAAAACAAATTCACTTAACGCAAAAACAAATTGAAAAGCGCAAAAACAAATCTCTTAACACAAAAACAAATTGAAAAGCGCAAAAACAAATCTCTTAACACAAAAACAAATTGAAAAGCGCAAAAACAAATTCACTTACCGCAAAAACAAATTCACTTAACGCAAAAACAAATTGAAAAGCGCAAAAACAAATCTCTTAACGCAAAAACAAATTGAAAAGCGCAAAAACAAATTCACTAAACGCAAAAACAAATCACAAAACGCACAACAAATTGAAAAGCGCAAAAAAAAATTGAAAAGCGCAACAACAAAAACCAAACCGGAAGAGGTAGGTACCAATGCTGCAACAACAGGCATCACTGATTGGATGATGGATCCGGTAGCCTTTTGAACCGGAAGTTGTTCTGTTCGGAAGTTTGGTGACTGCTCTACCAACTTTTTTCCACAACTTGGACAAAACATGTTGGCTGTATCCCAATTCAGGGTCTGCAGCCTTAAAGGCTGCATTTTAAGGCCGATTACGTCACAGCGGCGCGCCGAAGGCTGTCCCAATTCAAAGGCTGCTGAAGAGCTTACTTCCTTTCTTGCTCAGTGTGTAAAATGTGGTACTTAATGGATTGAAAAGAAAAATGATGGCACCCTTGTAGTTCACACAGGTGGTGATGATTCAGGGTTTGAATTTGTAAGGTTTGAATTTTGAGCCATCATAAATTTTAAACCAGGAAAGTATACTGTTTAACATATGTTAAGTCAAAGCTAATATAGCTGCTCATATATAGCTACTTATAATTTGAAGAGCTGCCTACACCAATGAGTAGACTTCCCAGAATGGGAACAGCACTCTTTGTGTGGTTTGAGAAAACAGTCAAGTTGTTAAGAACTATGACTGAGAAGAATCCGCCTGTGTACAGCAGCAGGCTGCCTTCCTAGAATTTGGATATCCCCCGTGCTCTCGTCTCTGCATTATGTGCATTACCTCTCTTGGAAAATTAAAATCACGGCAGCTTTTTATAGTTTTCTTCATTCACTATCAGCTTACACCAAAAGTCTACTCTGAGTAAGATTATTCAAAACATGCAACGCAGTCACCAATCCCAGCAAATTCACCCCTAAGTCCGACTGTACAATACAGAAAATAAAAGAGCTACATCTCAGACTCTACAGGCTTCAGTTAGCATGTTAAATGTGAAAGTTCAGTTAGAAAATGACTGAACAAAAACGGCCTGAGTTGAGCCATTAACCAAAGTGACAAACATTGCTCGAAATAATACTCCCCTAATCCAAGTAGTCACCCAAACCTGGACGTGGATTTAGAGGCCTGAGGGCCATCTCACACATTTATTCAGAATAAAACAAGTTTCAATTAAAATTAAACAAATCAAAATCTCGAGGACGTATGCCTTTTACATGTTGGTAAAATGTTTAGGATGACATGGAGATATAACACTCATGCACCCTGAAAATTATGAAGGTCTAAGCATGTATCAAAGGGACTCACTGAACATCAGTGGATTTCTATGGGGCAAACGTACTTAAACCAGCCACTGTGACCATTGCTGCAGAGCAGAATGAATGATACTGATGGGGACTGTGAGGGTTTGTAGTTAAATTCCTGCTCTTACAGGATCAGTGAGTGTCTGTTTAAAGATTATTAACATACTTTTACATCACTATGGAACACCAGCATTTCTGCACAGGAGAGAACCACCTGCCTTCATCTACCATGATGCTCTGTGTTGTGTTGTCATGGCAATATGAAGTCAAATAAATACAAATGTAGAAAAATGCACATTTGAAGGAGGACAAGAAGACAGGCAACTGGAAGAGCTTTTGAAGCAGGAAAACTTTTCTGGATTTCTTTTAATTTAACTGGAAATTTTGCAAATACAAGTCAAGGAGGAAACAAGGAGGCAACAGGTTGGATTATATCTGAGGACAGGACGCATGAAGGAGAAGCATGAGGAGAGAGAAAACAGCAGAGCGATGGTGCAGAGCTAATCGTGGATCAAGTCGAAGAAGCAAGCATCAAAACTGTGAGTAAACATAACACACAAAGAGTTACAAATTACTGTGCTGATTAAGGAAACATTACATTTGGTTAGTTTGGGGTCTGGAGCTTAAGGTTTGTGGGTTCAGTTGGTCTCAAAATTGAGGAAAGACAAAAAATGTTTCTTTTGAAAGGTTGTTGGAGGATTCTTACTGTAAGAAATATCTGGGTCTGCATCTGCTTTTATTTAAAAAAGTTGAATTTTATTTAGTCACATTGGAAAGGGAAAATTGGAGGATCAGGACAATAATGTGGCCAAATTTACTGTTTCCTTAATCAGAACAATAATTTTGATCTGAACTAGAAATGTTGAAATGGGTTATTTTCTTTCCTCTCTACTGATCACTGTGTTAAAGGTTGAGTTACTTGTCAGTCTACATTAATGTTAATGGTACTTTAAAAAAACAAATGCAGTTTATTCGTAATTTTGTAGAAAAAGGCTCTGCACCTGTGAAAAAAATAGGTATCCACACCCCCAAAATCACTGTAGATCAGAGTAGCTAAGCCCTGGTTAACTGCAATTATATAACAGGAGATGAAAAATATTAGAATGATTGAAAGAAACAAAGATTGCTTTAAGGTTTGACGATTTGACTTTCTTATTGAAAGAGACGAAAACTAATCTATGTGTGACACTGAGAAAAAAACTGAAAGCTTAAAAGACCTGGACGTCCAACTGTTGTTATACAAATGTGCAAACTTGTTTTAGTGACATTAGAAAGAAAAATGGGATGTTTAAAAAGGTAATATATAAAATTAATTTTTATATTACTTGAAAAAATGATGTTGGTTAGTGCTGCTGTACTTGGAAAAATGCTGGGTCACTAGTAAGCTGAGATTTAATGTGATAAACTGAGGAAAGGTAATATAATCTACACACTCGCTATTATTGTTGCATCCATACACCAGTTAGTATTTTATCAAGCATCATTCATAATTGGTGATCTATGCAAGTTTTAAGCAATTATATTTATTTGCATTCCCAATTAATTTACAAAATCTAAAAACGAATCTTGGTTTTTTAAGAAAAAATTACGTTTCTAACTGACTTCAAACTTTTGAGCTGTAGAGTAGATTGATGAGCACGCAATAAAGTGAACTTGTTAGGGAGAGTTTGCCATCAATTCAATTTTTGATGATAGACACAGATAAAAAAAAATGAGCGTTTTGTTGACACTGCTGTATGGACTGATCACATGGTTATAAACCGGGTGAAAATTGACTTCAAACTTTTGAGCTGTAGTGTAGATTGATGAGCACGCAATAAAGTGAACTTGTTAGGGAGAGTTTGCCATCAATTCAATTTTTGATGATAGACACAGATAAAAAAAAATGAGCGTTTTGTTGACACTGCTGTATGGACCGATCACATGGTTATAAACCGGGTGAAAATTGACTTCAAACTTTTGAGCTGTAGTGTAGATTGCAATGATAGTGTATAGTTATCTATTACAGAAGAATATATAGAAGTATGAGGACAGGGAGACACTGTAAAAAAGTTATGAGCTGTCTTGCTGCAGAGAAAGTGGAGTCTGTCATCCTTGAAAAGCTCCCATGATAGGCAGCTGGCAGGTTGAATGATGCTCTGCCTCTGTGGTCAAGTACAGACATAGGCCTTAAGCAATCATGAGCAACTGATAAGCGTGAGAAATTAGTCCACTTAATGCATGTTTCCTAATTATATATGTATGAGCCACTAATAGGAGAAAATGAGCACGCAATAAAGTGGACTTGTTAGGGAGAGATTGCCATCAGAGTTAAAACACTCCAACTCAATATTGATGATAGACACAGCTAAAAAAATGAGCATTTTGTTGACACTGATGACAAAATCCTGATCAGTTACAGACAGACACATGCATACAACACACACTACTGCTCAAAGGTTTGTGGTCAGATTCAAACTGTCGTCTTTTAATTAATCATTTACATTTACTTTAACATAATATTACATGAAATTTATTAGTAATGTTTTCACAGATGTGTGTTTAATGAATCATTTATGTTAAATCACCCATGATGCATTAGGAAATGTCTACACACTTATACATGGGCCCATTTTTAGCAACAATCACTCCTGTGTGGACCGATCACATGATTATATACGTGGAACACATCTGATGAGTACAAACAGAAAATGGGATGATCCATCACAAACTTCAACAATTTGCTGTTTTTAATCCGCACAATGATTTTGGTTTGTGCTGATATCTTTGGAAAAAGGTTTTGTGACTGACAAGTTGGGATGTAACATCACAAACTGACATCTGGCAACACGATGTACCGAATGAAAATGGGCCTCTGTAGATGTCATGGTTCCCTTGTCCTCTTTTTCTGGCCTGCTTCTTTCTCTCTCTCCTCTTTATATTTCTTTACGCTTCTGATTAATTTAGTAAAACATCAAAAAGATTTTCACTGTTGTCAGTAAATAAGACATTTCTAATGCTCTACAGACTTTTGCGCTGTAGTATAGATTGCAATAATAGTGTATGGTTATTGTTTATAGCAGATGAAACAGAAGTATCAGGACAGGGTGTGAATAAAAGTTCTGAGTTGTGTTGCTGCAGAGAAAGTTGTTCACTCTGGTGAGGTCTAATGAGTCTAATGGGAGGCTGAGCCTTCAGCTTTCCTGTCCCTGTCCTGTTTAACCAGAAATGCTCTCGTCTTTTAACATTAAACTCATAACTTTCCTTTTTGATCAGTCTTATAGCTACAGCTGGATCAGCTGACCCTGTCCCATCCTTTAGTTACGCTGTTATAGGCCACAACTGCTCATTAACTTCCCATCATGCACTGAGCACTTCTGTCTTTTACTCTCAGTGTGTTAATATATCACTACTGCGTGTCAGTAACGTTGGTCCTCTTCCTCCCATCATGTGTTTTGTCTTGTCCTCGTATGCTCTTGATTTTTTTCTTATTTTGTCTTTTCTGTCATCCCCAACCAGTTGCTCGTCCTTGAGCCTCATTCTGCCGAACATTTCTTAAAAGGGCTTTTTTCCATCCCACCATCCCCAAGTGCTTGCTCATAGGGGATTATTTACTTGTTAGGGTTTTGTCTCTATTATTTTTAAGGTCTTTTATTTATTATATTTAACAATTATTATTGTAAAACGGTGCTAAATCAAATGTACTCAAATTAAACTCCCACTCAAACCTCAAGTCGTCTCACCCAATTTGGACGTCCAGCCTAAAAGAATACTACAATATCAACCAGAAATTAGAAGCATAGCCAGCAGCTGTTATATTTAGTTTCTAATTTAATCATTTTGGCTGGTTTAAAAATAAACACTCATAAAAGATCATTGTTTCATTGTCTGGTTTATTCTTTTTCCATTTATCGATTATCCAAGTCCTTAAAACACACACATGTATATATGAATAATTCAGTCATAGAAATATTAATTTACTGAGAGCCTGTGGTCTTACATGCAGATATAAAACTGTTTTTGTTAAACAATGACCTCTTTATTGCTTGATAGTATAAAATAAAACTATTTTGTCCATACTTATACTCTGTATGAGGACATAATTTTAAAAAACTATGTAATGGCACCAAAGTAACAACTTCCTGTTAGAAAGAGGTTTAGTTTTTAGCTATTTTATTCTACTGTATATAGTATTTTATTTTATTCTATTCTGTACAGTTGTGTACTGTATTTATTCTTATTGTATTCTAATTTTTGCTTCATAACTTTTGCACTGTCCACTTCCTGCTGTGAAAAAACAAATTTCCCACGTGTGGGACTAATAAAGGTTATCTTATCTTATCTTATCTTATCTTAATACTAAGCTGTTAAGAGGCTACTTACAATAATCTGCCTCCTTGAACTGAAACCTGTATACAGTCTGTGATCAGCTGATCTTGACCTGAGGTTTACTGCTTTTTGTGGATTTACACATCTGAATCCAACAAGATGTACACAGATGTTTCATGCTTTCCATCCCATACACTGTCTTTACACTGTTTAAACCAGAGATGTTAAACTGATTTTTACATCGAGGGCTACATACATGCCACCAGTGAAAATCTCCTGTGTAAAGTAGTTTAACTGCACATTTCACTTCTGAGCTATCTCAATATTGGAAAAAGAAGTGCAATTTCAACAGTATGTCTCAGTTTTCTCTACATGATAAAAAAAATGCTGTGGTTGCTAATGAAAGAAATCTCTCTTGTCCTTTTGTGCAATAAAAAAAAAAGTAATTTCAATATCCAGGCGGTATACTGCGCTAACATTTTCCTCCCCTGGTGCATGACCTCTAATCAGCTGGTTGTAGCTGAAATGCAAGTGGAACTGATAAGCAGGTGTCTTTATTAAATGTTTTTGTTACTACAAAGTCAAAATGTTATGATGGTTTCAGTATTTTAATGATTGCAAGCCCTGCATGTTTTCTGGAAGAAGAAATGACGATATCATTAATTAGATTATACGACATCCGAATCAGATTTTAGAGGAAGAGTTCACACCAAAACGAAATGTTTTCACTTTCCTATGTCCTATAATGTTATGGCTTCATTCTAAGACATCTGCTAAGGAAATGCCGGCCTTCTCTCCAATAAAACTGAAAAAAAAAAAAAAAAAAAGATTCAAATGCTAGTTTCTTCATGGCTCTTAAAGCAGCAAACATCAAAAAAAAATTGAAAAACATCTGTTAAAACTGAGCAGCAATATTTCTTTGCAGAAATGATAAACTGGAGACTTAACACTTAAAGGCTGGGGATTGGGTGGGGTGCTCCTAGGGTTGCCAACTCCCTGAAAAATAAATAAGGGACACCTCGTGGCCAGGGCCGGGCAACCCAGTTGTCTTCACCCTTCCCAGTGTGGTGAATTTTGTAGCTCTTTTTTTTTCTGTGTGAAATAATTTTTTTAACCATTTGACTTAATTTTGATTTAAGTAGATGCATATTCTTTGTGATATGACCATATGGGAAACAAATGATCATTTAGCCATTTATTTTTAGCTCAAAATGACAACATTAACACAATAAAACAGGTCTCTTTCTTAAACAGAAGCCTGTCATGCTTAACTTTTGAGAATATAAGTAAATCTTTCTTTAAAAGAACTCTGTCCTGCTTAACTTAAAATTATATAAATTAATAGAAAACAATAGAACGAAAAACATTCTTGTAACAGTGCACATTTAGTGCGTTTAGTGCAATTGGCTTCAGTTGAGGTATTATTTCAGCTTTTCTAATGCTAATCAGCTGCTGCCGTTTGTAAACCCGCTTGTTCCCATGATTACGCATCATAACTCATCATCATTATTCATCTATGTATTACTTTTATGTATTAGTCATCTATTTGTTGTAATCATCTATCCTTGCAGTTGTTTATTACACAAAATAAATTATATTATCACACTTCTGGCCACATAGCGCTGATATTCACTGCACATGCCCATATTAACCTTAACCAGAGGGTTTAAAAAAAACAAACCAGTGTTTACATACCATATCTGCTTCTGCCGTGGCCTGGTGGACAAAAAATTGGTTAAGGGTTCCCCGAGCTTTCACGCCCCTCATGTTCTTCATGTGCCCACCATTAGAAGCATGCCTATGGAAAAAGTGCACCGGCACACAGTGCAGTGCGCTTTATAGGTGTTGTGGTGCACTTTTCCAGCCCGGTGTTTTCCTTTTCCCATTCCTCCCTGTACTTTTGCAGCCTTTTTTTGCTTTCTCTGAGGCAGGGGTGTCCAAAGTCCGGCCCGCGGGGCCGCGTTTGGCCCTCAAGTAATTTTATAAATAGGATAGAATATGGCCCGAACTTCAACTTTTGCTTGAGTGTATTGCACTTCTTAGTTTTAACACCAGGGGGAGCTGCTGTTGATCAAGGCAGTTGCTCCACCAAAAAGGAGAATCACAGAAGAAATTTACCCCAAGTTACTAAACATGGCAGAACCAAAGAAGCGAAAGATAGAAAGTGAGTGCAGAAAATTTCAGACATGGTGGGAGAGTGAATATTTCTTCAAAGAATTCAAGGGGAAGTGTGTCTGTTTGATCTGCACTGAAAATGTGGCAGTTATGAAAGAGTACAATGTACGACGTCATTATGAAGCCAAACATCAGGCCTGTGCATCCTACACTGGTGCCGAGCGAGAGCAGAAATTAAAGCAAATGCTAGCTGTCCTGCGGGGTCAGCAACAGTATTTTTTTCGTGCTCAAATTGTCCAGGAAAAGGCTACAATAGCCCGCTATGAGGTCGCCCAACTCATCGCAAGACATGGCAAGCCTTTTTCAGATGGAGACCTCATAAAACACGGCCTCGTTAAAGTCACCGAAATAATGTGCCCGGAAACAGTGCAGGACTTCAACAACGTCAGCATGTCCAGAAATCCAGTTGTGCGACGCATTGAAGACTCGTCAGCCAACATTAAACTGCAACTGTCTGATAAAGCTGTGCTTTTGATTTTTACTCCATCGCATGTGATGAGAGCACCGATGCCACAGACACCGCACAGCTGCTATTTTTTTGCGGGGAGTGGATGAGAGCACGAGCACTTTAGGTGTGTAAAAAATACATTCCACAGTACCCGTGTGTTAATGTGCAGGTACACATGCTTCAAATATCAATAATGCGCATCAATTCTGTCACTACCCTGCTTTTACGCACCACTTTCTTATATGCGTTTTTCTTGTTAACACACAGAGTACACACCGCTGTACGCAGTCCACGCACACGCAAAGTCAGCTGATCTGATCTGATTCAGATTTGCTCCTTGATCAAGTGACATTTGTCTGGATTTTTGGCACGAGTGGCGTACGATCAGCACCGCGGCTGGATCACCCGATTTACATACCCAGCGCAGCTGATACTCACCAGAATAATTTACTAAAATTATATGCACTCCTGTTATTAAGTCCAGTTCAGTCTGTTAATGTTGATAACAGTTTCAAACAAAGGTTAATAGGTGTGTTGTATGGGCTCAAAATGTGGTCATAAATATTTTGTACTTGTAAATCAGGATTTGTATGTGTAAAAAGAATTTGTGTGTGTGTAAAAAAGATTTGTATGTGTAAAAAAGATTTGTGTGTGCGTAAAAAAGATTTGTATGTGTAAAAAGAATTTGTGTGTGCGTAAAAAAGATTTGTATGTGTAAAAAAGATTTGTGTGTGCGTAAAAAAGATTTGTATGTGTAAAAAGAATTTGTGTGTGCGTAAAAAAGATTTGTATGTGTAAAAAGAATTTGTGTGTGCGTAAAAAAAGATTTGTGTGTGGACTTAGCCAAAAAAACACCCTGCAAGTTACAAGTACGAATTTTGACCCTATTTTTCTTCCTTTCATCTGATTGGTCAATGTCATGTCAATCACAAATGTAATAATCCAATCAGAGAACAGATGTGTTTGGCTGTTGGAGGGGCACTTTTTTTGAACTGCAGGTCTTTGAAGGGAATAAATGCCCTTTTACATGCCAACCCAGCGTTTTCCTTCATCACCACGAAGGAAAACAGTCTGTGGTCGTCTGAGTTTGGTGATTTTTGTGTCACAGGTCTACGTGTTTAATACAGGGACTTCCACAGCCTTTTCAACAGCGCTGCGGACCGCGGGGAGCGGGCAGTGTTTTGGAAATGACAGTCTTCATTACAAAGCTTTCTTCGTTATGAATTAGCATACATGTTTTTATTGAACATTTGAAGAACCAGCAAAAAAACCCGAAACTCTTGTAGAGGACATAAAGTCAGAGATAGAAACGACAAGGAGCAGGTGCATCTAGTACAGGTAGAGCTGCTGCAAAAACCCACAGAGCCCAGCAGCCAGCGCAACAAATTCTGTATCCTTAGCTTTTAGTTAGCATTAGCAGCACATGCTGCGTTCGATGTGAAAGGACCTTTATGCTGCGCACTGTGACTCACAGCAATGGTCCCGGGTCAGCCCTGACTTTGTGTTAAACTAATCCTAAAGTAATGATGGTATTTCTAACCACTGACATACCACAACTTTATCCTTTCAACAGCTGCTGAAAGTTAGCGGACCTAGCTGCTATCGGATATTTATATAGAGATCCTCCAGCTTCAAACTGTATTACCCTTCAAGGACCTGCAGTTCAAAAAGCGCCCCTCCGACAGGCAAACCCATCTGTTCTCTGATTGGATTGTTACATTTGCGATTGACATGACATTGACCAATCAGATGAAAGGAAGAAAAATAGGGTCAAAATTCGTACTTGTAACTTGCAGGGTGTTTTTTGGCTAAGTCCACACACAAATCTTTTTTACGCACACACAAATCTTTTTTACACATACAAATCTTTTTTACGCACACACAAATCTTTTTTACACATACAAATCCTGATTTACAAGTACAAAATATTTATGACCACATTTTGAGCCCATAGTGTTGCTAAGCCTAAGAACTTAAATAACAAGCTTGAAATGTACCCGTCCCATTTTCCCCTTTATTGTTTTTTCTCTGTGCTGTAAATCTTCTGTCCAAGAAGAAATCTGCTGCTGTTCTGAGAATGAGCTACCAAAGCTTGTTCTGAATAAATCAATAAAGATCCATTTATGGAAAGCTGTGATGAAGGCAGTTTTGTCTTTAATTATATTCAACAATATAACACATTTGACCACTTTTAAATGATTATTCTAACTTTTATACAGTAAAGTTAAGGTTATATACCTAATTTCTAGTAAGTGGCCCAGCCCCTCCTATATTTTTATGTATGTGGCCCTCAGTGAAAAAAGTTTGGACACCCCTGCTTTAAAATATACGCCATTCAATAGCTGACCTTAATCCTACAGAGAATGTGATGATGTCATGGATAATTAAAGTCAGTCATATATCCACAAACACAACAAGCTGAAAGTCAGTGATGCTGCTCGGTTTGCAGTCCTGAATATCACGGCACAAGCAGGATTCACTGCACTGTTAATGTTAGCTGTGTTATATTGCTGCCTCTGTTCGGTGGTGTCGAGCCAAACGGACTTTAACGTGTGTTTGAACGAGCTGACGGTTCACTCGTTAAGCTGAAAGAAAGATGCTTTAATCACAGGAGTCACACATGTGTCCACTGTACCATCTGGGAACTCTTCTTGTTTAGCACTCGTAATAACACAAACGCTAAATCCTCCTTCTCTTGTGCTGTTTTGTAGCAGTGTATACACCTGAGACTGTCACCTGTCTGTCTGTCCTGCACTCTCTCTCTGTTTCTTTCTCTCTGATTGTGGAATAAAAGTATGAACATGTATTTATAAGTTACACTTGTGTTTGAATCCTGCAGCTTATCACACATTTGATTTCCATGTGTGACAACTGCAAGTGTCCAGAGTGAGGACAGACTGAGGGACCCACTGCTGCACATCATCTGTGAGGCTTTGCACTCCTGATGATCCACCAGGACAAACTCAGCAGTGTGTGAGGAAGAGGAGGAGGAAGAGCCAGCAGCAGCTGACAGATGGAGAGAATAGACAGACTGTTCCCTGTTTGTGAAGGACTGCTAGAAAAGTTTAAAATAACTAATTGTCTGTCCTGAATCAGTCTTATTAGGTAATGTTCAAATAATGTTATCATTCCAGTGTTTTCAGTGTGGGAGAAAGTACTCAGGGCCTTCAAGTTACACACTATGAAAGGCAGCAACAAGTTTAATATTCAGAAACCTAAAGTATGTATCAGCAGCAGGTTTAAACCCAGTGGGTTTAAACCCAGTGGGTTTAAATCTGGGACTCTCGGCCATTTGACCTTAGAACTGAAGAAGCTTCTCGGATGAGAGGTGAAACGTCTTCAAGCAACTCAAAGAAGTCCAGACGCTTTTCTTTGCAAACTCCTTTGGCTACGATGACCTGGATGACTGAGAACCTTCACAGACATTAAACGGCGTAGCAAACATCTCCAGCTCCTTTTGGATATTCTGCACATCTTGAAACCTCTCGTCAAATGCCTGAATAAGTTTTGCACAACGACTGTTGTTGTGATTTGGCGCTACATAACTTGTTTGTTTTATTTTATTGTGAAAGAACTATAGAGGAAGCGACCACCTTTTCGCACATGCGTAGAAAAACATTCTAGTTTCCGGAACCGATCAGACAGCCAAAAGCAACAACATGGCTGCTGATAGCGATGTGAGTTTGTTTTGTAACGTTAGTGTGGTTATTAAGCGCGTTTGTAACAACACAACAGCTGAATTTGCGTTTGTGTTTTGCAGCCCGAGTCGGAGGTTTTCGAGATCACCGACTTCACCACTGCGTCCGAGTGGGAGCGGTAAGCCAGCTGGTCATTACTCTGAATACTAGGATTACTCCACAGGTTTACGTGTTCCGCACAGTTTTCCCTCGGAGACACGAACCTGCATGTATTTCTTCAGGCCTGAACATAACAACATGATTGTATTTTACAGCGAACCTCAAAGCTAAAGAGTGAGGCTGTGCATCTGTGTACTTACATTTATTGACACCACTCTGGGCGCCACCACTCTGATATCGCACACCAGCCATCACTAAAACTATAACACTGCACAGATATAGATGTGCTTCCTAGGTAGATGAATAGCGAGACTGATGGCACATGTGTGAGCCATTTTTTAAATAATCCTCTGGATATTGATTACCAAACAAACTACAGCCAACTAAAATGTATTATTACAAAATGTGCGTTAAATAAAAATTCATTTTCCAAGAACTGACCTGTAATTAGAGACATTTGTAAATAAAGAACTCACCAACTTGTTAGGATATCAGTGGGGCTGGTACAGTGTCAGGAGTGGGACAGCGAGGCATGAGTCAGAGGTTTGAACTAGGAGTGGGTTTCCATAATCGATTTTCCAATTAAAATAGATTTTGGCTTGAATAAAGTGATATTGATTCATTAAATTCTGAATCAGTTTTAAATATAAATGTATTTTGCCAGAAAGTCCAGAATCTTAGGTTAAACCTCACAAAACGATTTCTGCAACCACCAAACAGCTGAAACAGTAAATGAGAGCAGCTACACACAAAGACGCAAACACAGAGCGTGGATTGTTCACCCGACGGCGTGTACACAGACATATGAGCTGAAAGCTGCAGCTCACAGATCCTGAGCTGCAGGTTTGTCACTCTGACCAAAATTGACTGAACCAGCAGCAAAAGAAGATCCAGACTAGGCTTCACGTTTGATAAACATCGTCATTAAATCTCTTATACTTTGGCTGTTTTACTTCCACCACGATAAAATCACACTTCCTGCACAGCTCTCTCTCTCTTTGTACTTCAAGAACAATTTCCTATCTCAAGTCTCTGTTTTCTGCATTATTCGCTGCTTATTATGCACCAGTCTACCGTCGTTTACACTGCTGTTGGACGCGATTTTTCTAAAAAAAAAAATGTATTTATTTATTTTTAAATGACCTCCGACAACAAATCCTCATTTCTGCTGTTCAGTTCTGAAGAAATCTAAACTTTAGCTGTCTCTAATCAAACCCCTGTAACTTTGCTCTGCTTCCCTTCAGCATCATCAGGTCATGTTTACATGTTGATTCATGGTTTGCTTCAGTTTTTGTTCTACTGCAGAATATTTTTAAGGTAAAAAAAAAAGTCAGGACAGGAAAATCTGCGTTATGTTTTTCTGTTTTATCCTCAGTTACTTTGACACAAAGGCGTCTGCTGTGATGCTCACACCTCTGATGAAGTCTCACAGTGTCAGTACTAGAGATGGACCGATCCGATATTACGTATCGGTATCGGTCCGATACTGACGTAAGTTACTGGATCGGATATCGGAGAGAAATAAAAAATGTAATCCGATCCATTAAATATCAAAAAAGCACCTCACAAAACTTGCGACACGGCGTAACTCGGCTCATAACCATAGCACGTCGGAGCAGTGTGCATCACGTGATAGAGCGGCTGTGGCGTGCAAGACCTGTTGTCTGGTTGAGCATTCGTAGCCTCGCTACCAAACCGGCATTTCATCTCCGAGGAGGTTATCCCAGAGAGAAGTAAAGCAAGTGTGTAAGTTCATCTCTGAATGTTTGTAAAGCATTCCCACGTTAAGCTTAACAACCAATATATGGAGCGACTGCCTCTCCAGTTGCTACTTCAATCATGAAACTGATCAATGATCAGCTGATCGGCTTTTCTCTCTTCTTTGTTTTTGGTCCACTTTGCACCAGAAAGAGGAAACCAGCGGCTGAACAACAGCAGCACGTTTAACCTTGATAAGCTGTTGTTAGAATTTATTTAATATTACTTTCTAGACCAGGATCCTTTTCTATGTAGCTGACGGCTGGTAACTGTGCAGGGGCGGATCTAGCAAAGTTTAGCCAGGGGGGCCGATAGGGCATTAACAGGGAAAAGGGGGCACAAAGACATACTTATCTTTCTTATTCTCATTTAAAATGTCTAGCTTTTAATAAATAATTATCTGAATCTTACACCCAAAGTTTTAATCTGATGTAAAATGTATAGAAGTCCATTACTGTATATAGTAACTGTTAAGTCTAATATACCCTAGTAAGCTATAGTACTTTTTCCTTTGGGAAAGTACCATCTGTGCAGTCTGCAGTTCTGTTGAAGAAAGATGTTGAATCTATTTAATTATTCTTGAAAAATAATTTATTTCTGTGCATTTTTTTCACACTGCATCACATTAAAGTTGATTACGTCGATTAAGCATCATCAGGTGGAGGGTGGGGGGTGGTTCCCCATTTTTTTTTTTTTTTTTTTGCTGGGAGTTTGCAACCCTATTAGTTAGGTTGCTTAATATTTCTGCTAAGTTCTCTTTAAAATACCAGAATAGGAAGGATGGTGCAGGTTTAAGTTTATTAGATTGATCAGTATTGCTGAACTATGAAATATTTTGGGTGCAGTGTATTTTTTACATACAGGTATAACAGAATAGCTTTAGTGTTGTTGTTTATTTAAACTTGAGTATGAACTTATACAAAATGCAGCAAGATATTAAAAAACAGTTTTATTGATTAAAAAACACACTATATCGGATTCATATCGGTATCGGCAGATATCTAAATTTATGATATCGGTATCGGCATCGGACATAAAAAAGTGGTATTGTGCCATCTCTAGTCAGTACTGATAAATGATCAGAATTATAATATTTCTGACTGTCTGAGACAAAATTTTCCCCGAATCAAATCGAATCAGGACCCTTTGAATCAGAATCGAATCTATTCTAGAAATCAGTGCTGATGCCCTAGTTTGAACTGGCACCAGGTCATCAGTGATTTCGTATTCATACGGGTCTGCCTGCACTGATTACATGTTGGGTAAAAAACACTTGCTATTTCTGTGTGAAACAAAATAAACTCGCTAATACTAGGAAAGTCAAGGAGTTTCTGTCATGTGGGATTCACTATGAATGTAATCTCCACCTGTGTCTTTTCTTGATGGAAACCCAAATTTGACCTTTAACTGAGCCGTCTCATCGTCTTACTGCTCCAGTAAGACGATGGCTAATGGGTTGTTTGTACCAAAGAACTGTCTCGGCAACTTACCGCGTTGTCATCTCCTAATATGTTGATCAATTGGTTGGTGTTGCATGAAAGACAAACAGAAATCTGCCAGAGTCAGTTTGGGTTCCAAAACCAGCAGGCAGTTCAAATGGCTGCAGCCTCTTTAACTTGTTATAACGAATCACAGTTAACATTTGCACTCAGTCATCTTCACTGCTTACTGTAAATGTAATATTTAAAGCACAGTGTGCTTGGAGGGAAATTCATTTCTGAAGATTAGTTTCAGTGGTTATTTAGCATGAACCAGACACTGTGCATGTATGCTGGGCTAATCTGTTCATCTGCCTGAAGTTTTGTGTCCAGAGTGGAGGAAGTGCTTAATGATTGGAAGCTGACAGGGAACACTGCACGGAAGGTTTCTCCAGAGAAGGTATTTTACACTCATCAAACCTTTAAACGAGTGTGAAGTATGCAGAAAGGAAGTACTTCACCTTCATCGTATGATGCTGCATTATCTGAACACAGGGGGAATACACCAGTGGAACCTGGGGGGAGAAGTCACAGGAAATTAATTTTGCTGACTTCAAGTTCTACATAAGCCACTACTTTCTGAAACAAGAGTGTGAAGAGGATGATGGGAAGGACAACCTCGAGGACGGTAGAGTCACATTGTCTGCACTATTATCAACATCAGCCTTTAGTATCATTGACTGTTTGTTGTAAATGATGTTGACAGTGTTGGACAGTCCTGCTCAGCACACATGTAGGCTGTGGTAGAAGGACCGTCATGTTTTCAGAAATTTGTTATCAGAATGATGACAGGCTGACATCCAGACTCCACACACTTTATTATGTAGCCTTAGTTTTTATTATTCTGCAGATTTGCAGAAATATTTATTATTATTAACATCATCCCAGGGCACAGCTGTGGGCCTTCATCCTCTGGTTTGACTCTGGCCTGAACCACAGCCTGCTCCCACACCACTGTTGAAACACTGATGAAGTAAACCTTCTCAGAAAAAGCACGAGGTTTGGATGTATCTGCTTAAAAAGGGAATAAACAACTTTTTTCGTTGTACTAAAAAAGCAGGTAAAGCAGAAATGTTACCTGGATAGTTGCTTATTTGGTTGTGAATGGCAGTGGACGTCCACTGAGGAGGGTAGCAAGGCTCCATCTTTGAAATCGAACGCTGCACTGAGGTCTAGCAGGACAAGCACAGAGATGAGTCCACTGTCAGAGGCCATAAGAAGATCATTTGTAACCTTCACTAAAGCTGTTTCTGTGCTGTGATGAGCTCTGAAACCTGACTGAAACTCTTCAAATAAGCCATTCCTCTGCAAATGATCTGTTAGCTGTTTGACAACTACTCTTTCAAGGATGTTTGATATGAAAGGAAGGTTGGAGATTGGCCTATAATTAGCTAAGACTGCTGGGTCAAGAGATCCTCAGTCATCAGTGATGTACAGGACAGTAAATTACTGCCACCTTGTGGCCACAACACAAATGAGCATCTGTGAGAAGTCAACCCAGTACAGTGATTCTGACAGATATCCCACTTTAATAATCATATGCACCTCAGATGGTGTTTAAAATGAACAATGTTTTTGACACAGTTCTTCTATTGGCAGATGCTATACCGTTGGCAATGCAGGATCTTCTCTGTATGAACAATGATTTCCCTCCACGAGCCCACTGCCTGGTCAGATGGTAAGTTTAGTCTTTACTTTTTTATGCTAAAAACTGCTTCAGTTATTTATCTGCACGCCTCACAGCGAGAAGGTCCTCGGATCAAATCTGTGTGGAGATGCATGCTTAACTGTGCCTGCGTGGGTTTCCTCCACAGTGCAAAGATGTGCATGTTAGGTTAAATGGATATGTGAGCTAGATGCAGTGCATAGCATAAAGTGCAATATGAATATATAGTTTAAGTGTGTCGTGCATTTAAGAGTGCAAGTCCAGAAAGTGCAAGTCTTCCTGGCTTTGAGTTGCCAGAAAGACTTGCTTTGTAAATATAAGCACAGAATCATAGATGCGTCTACAAACCAGTAATTCAGACCACTTCTGAATATTTTTTTTCTTCAGAGTGAAATAGTAAAATAATATCCCATTTATTAGTGATGGTCTTTATAAATTGTTACCAAGGGATCTAACGGCATACAGAATGAAGCAAATGTTTCTTCCAGTGTAGTAAGTGGATATGTGGATAAATGTCTGCTGTGATCCTGTATGTGTTGGTAGGTTTGGCATACGAGAGTTTGTGGTCATCAGCCCTGGAACCAACTGTGAGGCCATCATCAGTGAGTCGAAGTGCAACCTGCTTCTAAGCTCCATCTCCATTTCTCTGGCCAACAGTGGCTGGTAAGTTATGGTCATCGCCTTCATGGAAGGTTTTCTGAGCGCATTAGAGCCTCCTGACGGTGTGTTGTGTTTTCATGTTTGAGTTTTAAGTGTGCAACTGAAGGAGGGAGTTTTTCTTTAAATGAGCATGTGGTGGATCCAGTGAGATAGAGTGAGCTTGTGTTTTGATGCAAACCTTTGTTCTCCCTCTCGGTACCATTTTTGCAAATTTGATCTTCACTTTCACTGTTTTGCTGATGACACCCAGTTATATCTCTCCTGCAGACCTGATCCCTCCCTCCTTCCTCCCTCATGTCTATCCGAATTAAAATCCTGGTTTAGCTCTAATTTTCTCCAGCTCAATGAAGATAAAACTGAAATCCTCCTTATTGGCACCAAATCCAACCTTCTGAAGGCGAACCATTTCTCACTCACTATGATAACTCCACAGTTTTCCCTTCTCCTCAGGTTAAGAGCCTTGGTGTCATCCTGACAGTTCACTTTCCTATAAATCTCATATCAATAATCTCACCTGTTCTGACTTTTTCCATCTACGCAACATTAACAGATTACGTCCTTCTCTTTCCACTCAGTCTACGTCCATTCTTGTCCACAGTCTCGTTACCTCCTGCAGTGATTATTGTAATTCTCTTTTGCATCGTCTCCCCCAAAAATCCCTCCATAAGCTTCAACTGGTTCAGAACTGCTGCTCGCATTATCACCAGAACCCCCTCCTACCAGCACATCACCCCTGTTCTTCAGGAACTTCACTGGCTCCCAGTAAAATTCCGGATAATATACAAACTTCTTCTGCTCACCTTCAAGGCCCTTCATAACATTGCACCTCCTTACCTTTCTGACCTGTTAAGCACTACCTTTTCTGCCCGTTCACTTCTATCTTCCTCTATCCAGCTTGCTCTGCCTTCCTTCCGCCTCAGCACCATGGGAAGCAGAGCTTTTAGCTGCTCTGCTCCCAGGCTGTAAAACTTTCTACTCCCACATATAAGAAACATTGGTTTTCTCCCCCAGTTTAAATCCCAACTCAAAACCCATCTGTTCAAATCTGCATGTTCACTGTGAATCCACTGTTCATTTTATCTTGTGCTTTTGTTTTTATTGTTCATTGTGTCATTGTTCTATTATGTGTTTTTATCTATTGTACAGTGTCCGTGGGTGTCTTGAAAGGTGCTTTATAAATAAAATGTATTATTATTATTATTATTATTATTATTATTATTATTATTATTATTATTGTTCTGCTGGAAGAAGAGTTTTACTGGCCCTAAGAGTTTTTTATATTATTTCATTTTCAATCTGAAAAATGTTAGAAAAGCCTTCAAATTAACATGGTCTCGCCCACCCCATGCCCCCCCTTTAGACTCACCCCTGTTTGCTGCAGTAAAATGCGACGGTTGCAGGCTGTGACATGTAAACATGGTATCAGACTAAATGAATAGTTCATCAACATATTTGAATGTAGCCTGACTTCTGTAGCTTTCCTGCTGTGATGGAGCTTTTTCAGAGTGAAGGTTTTAATGATGATCACGAGAGCAGCGCTGCTGAAATACGTTTTCTTTCACTTTACCTGAACTCACCGTCTCAGTAACGCCTCTTTGCTCCTCTCAGTGTGTAAACTTCAGCTCCACGTCAAACTGTGCAGCGTCATCCTCACTGCTGCTGCTGTGTTATCAGTGTTTTTGTTTAAAACTGGGGATGTGTGTTCTTAATGTTGTCAGACCTTTTATTCACATGCTGCTCCTAAACTAGTTTGTTTTGCATGGCTGTTTATACTTGCAAATGTGGGTGAATAATGTATATGTGTTAGTCCCTGTAGGGAAATTACTACATTTAACCCATTCACCCAATGCAGCGCCTGGGGAGTGTGTAGGGACCTTGCTCAGGGGTACCTCAGCTTAGCCGTTCACTGGATTCGAACCCCCAACCTGCCAATCCTGGGGCAACAACATATTAAAACCAATCTGTGTAGCACTCAGTGGTCCGTGCAGTGATAGTGCTGACATATATGCCACTAAAATGCCGTTCTGCAGCTTGTTCAGAGTGACCCGTAGTTGCTCTGTGTTGCAGTCGGGACTGTTTAGTTTAGCTGGATTGTTTGTTTGTTTGTTTTTTTTTGTTTTTTTGTTTTTTTTTCGCCTGTCCCGTTTGGCTCTTTTGCATCAGAATTATTGTCTAAAGGCGAAGAAAGATGCCCAACGGATTTACTTTACCAAATGGACCATCCCAGCCTTGCCGTATTGATCTATTTGATTCACCTTTTATTATTTATTTTATTTTCACTTGCTGAATACGGGACAGACTTGACTGGGGAAAAGAAAGGGGAGAAAGAAAGAGGGAAAGAAAAACAGCGGGGAAGAGGGACGGTGATAAAGGGCAAAAAACAAAAACCAACAGAATAAGTAGACAGAAAATACATATATCGATCACCTGGATCACCTGTTGAGAGAGAAAAAAGAAAACAAGCAGAAGAAAACGAGAGCAATAGAATAAACAACATCACAATGATATATGGGAATATGGCAGTAAATACTAAATGTTAAACATTATTGTGCAGCACGTAAGATCGACAGCGCACAGTGTGCTTTGAGGTAGGAGCCAAAAAGGGTGTAGTTTGTGTGTGTGATCACCTGTGTGTACACCTGTGAGCATGAACGCGCTTGTATTTAAAAGGTTCCTTCATGTAATGACCTGCTAGAGGGTGTGGGGGGGCCACAGCCCCGTCCTCCAGGGCATGAAGCAGGTATGGAGGAGATCAAAACTCCAGACATCCAGAGGCCCTCAGAACACAAGAGACCAAGGAAGACCAACAGAGGGGCAGCCGCGCCACTATCCCAGAAAGAGCTGAGGAGAGTCCCAGATGAGGGGTCACTCAGCAGCCGCGGAGCAGAAGCCAGGGGGGGTTGCAGTGATGTGCCCGTGAGCTCTGCCGGCAGCCAGCTGTGCCTGAGTAACCGAGCTGGATTGTTGCTGGTTGAGAGAAACTGAAGCTGTACTAGAGATCCTGCTAGTAATGCCTTCTGCTCTTTATCTTGTGCGTTCAGTCAGGTGCCGATGTTTGTGCAGATCCAGCAGAAGTGGAGGCGGATGTATGCCGGAGAGTGCAAAGGACCAGGTGTGCGCACCGACTTTGAGATTGTTCACCTGCGCCGAGCGCCCGTGCAGTACAACCACTTGTCCGGCCTGCTTGACATCTTCAAATCTAAGATAGTAAGTGCTCTGGAACAAACATCTTTATATAGATCATATTTCAAGGTTGTTTGTTTGTTTTTTTGTAATAAAGAAAAAATAAAATTGTGCAGCCTTAGAGCGTCATGTACCCATGTTCTAAAACCTCAGCATCCTGTTCCAGACGATTTTAGGACAATGCAACTAATAATCATAAAAGCATCCACAAAATGCATGTAAATGTATTTTCTAAAACATTTGCTCATCTGGTTTTTCCTGCTCATGTACAGTCTCTCTGTCCTCCTCCTCTTGTGCTCTGACAGTCACACAAAAACTGTATTCAACTAGAAAATAACACAAACATATCATCTTATAATATTCTTATCTTATAATAAGAATATATTCTTGTAATAGTTCTTTAGAGAGCAGGTTGATAACAGTACAGCACACTGCTTAGTTATGTGAACATTGGAAAAACAGAAGAGGAAGAAGAAGACGTCTGATTCTGTGTAAATTCGGGGTTCTGGATTTTTGTGGAGTTAATTTGTGAATAAAATAAAGACTGTTAGGAAGTGGATGTGTGTTTAATGATCAGTTTGTTTGAACTTTGTTTATTCTTATTCCTGGAAACACAACGAATTCCCAAAAGTCACGTTGTTTAACCCTTTCATGCACAGTGGTCACTACAGTGACAGCATTCAGAGGCTGTGTTCTTGTATTTGTGTCAGTGTTGGTGGTAAACTTTCACAGAAACACTACACACTGATGTGTCCCTCCATACCTAATTCATAAGTCAAAACGTTTGTTGTCCAACTAAGTGGACAATTTAAAAAAAATACGTGTTTAAAAAAAATGAAGTTCAAAAATCTTCTTTTCATTTCTAAAGATGAATAAAAATCCTGATTGATGTTGTCATCATCCACACATGAAAGGGTTAAATGTGTTCAGTATGTTCCCAGAAACAGCCGAGAATGACGTGGTGTAATCCACGCCTGTACAGAGAGATTGATGCTGAAGCTTGTTACCATAAACATGAGCTGATGTCTTGCTGTTGTCATCAGGGTTGTTCCCTGTTCCCTCTGCCTCCAGTCAACATTGCCATTCGCTTCACCTACGTTCTCCAAGACTGGCAGCAGTATTCGTGGCCGCAGCAGCCTCCAGGTAAGCAGTACATGTCATGGTATTAATAAATGTAATATTATTATTAAGAAATGATTTAAATTTTTAAAATGCATATCAACAGGTGGCTGACATCCAGAAAACCCTGCCAGTGGCTTTTAGGAGTCTTGTGTGATACAGGTCATGCATTGTTGTTTCCTGTGGAACGATTGTACCTGCTGGTTCCAGGTCGTTCTTCTGATAAATCTTTTCACTCGTCTGTCTGAAATCATGTGGGGAGCGCTGGGTCGTGGCTGGTTTATCATAAAGAAAAAAAAAACCCTGCAGGGGCAACGCCAGGATTATGGTGCCAACACTGGAATCTTCAGTAATTTAGAAGTTCTTCTGTAGCCAATGCCATCAGTGCCTTTTGCAATAAGTGTGCAAAGGTCTTGAGAGAGCTTGTTGGTTTTACCCATCATGAGACATAATGAGGCCATCAGTTGGGACTGAATTTTCCCCGTGTCATTCTTCATTGTTAGACGTCATGTATGGACATCTATGGTAGCGCTGGGTGATATGAGGAAAATGTAATATCAAAATATTTTTTTGCTATATCACAAAACACGATATAAATCACGATATGTTTGTTATTTTCAACCATGTAGGGTCTAAATTTGCACTCATTCAAATCGACCATTCAGGATGTTTTTCTATTTTCAACATAAAAATGATCTGAATGAATTGAAATGTTTTCTTTTAACCATCAGCTGCACACAGAGGATTTTCACAGATTACAGTACAATCACAGTAAGTCTCTTTCTGTGGTCAACGCTAGACTTTAACAAACAAAAGGTCACAGCAACAAAAAACGACGTCAAGAAAGAATTTATGAGTCAAAATAAAACAACTGAAATGAAAAAGCTGCTCTGTGCTCATAAAAATGTCAAAATAAAAAAATGGGATGACATCAAATTACAGAAGCAAAAGTCAAGACAATGACTATAAAACAGTTTATTTAATATTTTCTTGGTGTGTGGGGAGACGTTGACATGCAGAGTTTAAAACATCGTTACGTTTGCAGCGAGTTTCATTCTCTCACCGTCTGAAACTCCTGATGTCGCCATATTTTTACCAATTCAATTCAATTTTATTTATACAGCACCGAATCACAACAAGAGTCGCCTCAAGGCACTTTATATTGTACAGTAGATCGCACAATAATACATACAGAGAAAAGCCCAACAATCATATGACCCCCTATGAGCAAGCACTTTGGTGACAGTGGGAAGGAAAAACTTCCTTTTAACAGGAAGGAACCTCCGGCAGAACCAGGCTCAGGGAGGGGCGGGGCCATCTGCTGTGATTGGTTGGGGTGAGAGAAGGAAGACAGGATAAAGACATGCTGTGGAAGAGAGACAGAGATTAAGAACAGATATGATCACATGCAGAGAGGTCTATTAACACATAGTGAGTGAAGAAGAAACACCCAGTGCATCATGGGAATCCCCCGGCAGCCTACGTCTATTGCAGCATAACTAAGGGAGGATTCAGGGTCACCTGGTCCAGCCCTAACTATATGCTTTAGCAAAAAGGAAAGTTTGAAGCCTAATCTTAAAAGTAGAGATAGTGTCTGTCTCCTGAATCCAAACTGGAAGCTGGTTCCACAGAAGAGGGGCCTGAAAACTGAAGGCTCTGCCTCCCATTCTACTTTTAAATACTCTAGGAACAACAAGTAAGCCTGTAGTGTGAGAGCGAAGTGCTCTAATAGGGTGATATGGTACTACAAGTAGGGCTGCCACGATTAGTCGACTATTAAAATCGTCGACGCTTTGTAAGATCACAAAGGAATAAGTAGTAGGATTTAAGAGTGTAATAACGGACTGAAACAGAAGATGGCAGCACTGCATGTACAAGGATGTCAGCTGCCGTTAAACCCCGAAGAAGAAGAAGCTGTGTCCCAGAATTCATAGCGCGGCCCAGCTCAGTTTCCAACAATGGCGGCAGCTAGTTAGTTTTAATATTACTCTTATTATTCATTCTGGGTCACAAAATAAACGTTTAACATGTTTTCAGGCGAGAATGTAGCTGTGTAAACCTCAAATATCTGCTCAGTTTATCAAGACACCACATATTTTCAAAAGCGCTCCGATGTTTTCGGAGACGTCTGTTAATCGATAGCGAGCCGGGGTTCAAGGCTCACTAGAGCCGCTGAGAACACCGGACTCCCGGCAAATCGTTTTCAAACCCACCGCTGTCTTTCACTACTCAGGTTAAACATACATAAGTCACTTAGATAACTTAAAATGTTACTGTTTGGCTTTTTTCAGTGTTTTATTTGTTCCTGAGTAAATCGGTTTGGCTGAGATTAAAGTTATAGTTTTTACACAGCTGAATAAACGCCAAGCAGACAGCTGATTATCAGAAGTGTGAGATGCTCCAGAATATACTCCGGTGTCCTGTTATATTTTAGATAGCAAGGAGCAGACGGCTGAGTTTATTAAACTCCACCGAAACAATCTGCAAATGTCATTAAAAATTTAATAAACTGTCATCTTGTCTTTATTTTTAGTTAGCACATACCTTAAACACTTAAAGCTGTAAGCTAATGATAGTTATATAAGAGCAGATGCTGCTGGTGCAATAAGCTGCACGTTTTACGTCCAATGGATGATGATCTGATTAGTCGACTAATCGCAAAAATAATCGGTGACTAGTCGACTATCAAAATAACCGTTTGTGGCAGCCCTAGCTACAAGGTCTTTAAGATAAGCTGGGGCCTGATTATTTAAGACACAGGCATCGAACTCCAGGCCTCAAGGGCCGGTGTCCTGCAGGTTTTAGATGTGTCCTTGATCCAACACAGATGATTTAAATGGCTAAATGACCTCCTCAACATGTCTTGAAGTTCTCCAGAGACTGGTAATGAACTAATCATGTGATTCAGGTGTGTAGACCCAGGGTGAGATCCAAAACCTGCAGGACACCGGCCCTCGAGGCCTGGAGTTGGCCAAGCCTTATTTAAGACCCTGTATGTGTGGAGCAGGATTTTGAATTTTAACCGTCGTACGTAGAAAAACTCACAATACATCGAGTTTATTTGATATATTGTTTGATTTATAGTTTGTATAGTTTAAAGTTATTTATCTGCATGTGTGGATTGGATGGGTTGTTACCAACATCTACTGAGAATTTCATGTCAATAGCACCTTTAGAAATATATGTAGACAATTGGTGATGCGTTCAATATGTTTTACGTGTGTGTGTGTGTGTGTTCCTGGCTAGCTATCTTTGTGAGGACCGAAATCTGCATTCTACTAGTGAGAACCAACAGTCACTTGTGAGGACGCACTCACCGGTCCTCACAAGTTTGAAGCCTTTTTGAGGGTCAAAATGTGGTTTTAGTGTCAGGGTTACAATTAGTTAGGTTTAGGGTAAGACGTTGATTTTTAATGGTTAGGGTTAGGGTAAGGAGCTAGGGAAAGCATTATGTCAATGAAGGTCCTCACTAAGATAGCTGAACGGGGTTGTGGTGTGTGTGTGTGTTCACAAACAGAGGTTGGTTGTGTGACTGAACTCCCTGACTGTGAGGAAGCCCTGGGTGGGCTCTGGTGACAGACTGCCTGCTCTGCTGTTTGGACGATTATTCAGTTTTTTGTGTTTTTTCTGGTAGATTTTGATGCGCTCCTTGGTGGCGAGGTGGGGGGGGTGGAGTTTGGGAAGTTTCCATTCGGTGCCTGTGAGGAGCCAATAAGGTAAAAACTGTAATTTTGATGATACTTTCTAAAAATTACAGTGACATGCAACAATATTTCAGTTTTCTGCAAACTGAGCAGTCGATGCGACGGCTTTGTTGCTTATCACATGGTCTCGGAGCCACTTCATCATTCTTCTTATCTGTGGGTCCGAGGAAGGCTTACTTTGTTTGGTGTTACTGTGTTTCTGAGTGATGTTTTTCACTTTGTAGTGAACTTCATCTCGCAACAACCTGGCCTCATCTTACTGAAGGCATAGTTGTGGATAATGACGTGTACAGGTAAGGCTGTCTGAGATTCGCTAGTGTGTGCAGTGTTCTGGTGTACTGTACTACTGTGCTTCAACATACCAACTAGATTGTTTTGTTACCTCACAACACTCAGCCTGGCTGCAACTGTGTCACCAGCTGTGCCACGAGGAAACCGATGGGCTCAAATTGTGGTCATAAATATTTTGTAGTTGTGAGGTGAAACTCGCACACAGCCAGGGGACTTGAGCGCAGAGTTTTACACACAGTTTGTTGCTTTGCGTCTGTAAGACAACCTTAACAAAAAAAATTGTAACTTGTGTAAATATTTTTTACAAACACACAAATTCTCATCTGTAGATGCACAAACATAAAATCTTCAGATATTCTGGCTTACAAGGTTACAAAACTCACAACTACACATTTGATTTACAAGTACAAATAACCACAATCTGAGCCCATAGAAACCAACACAAATCAGCCAGTGACCACAGCTGATGCTAGCGTGGGCTAAGGTGCACCACACTGAGTGATGAGGTACCCCGGGCTAGAAAGACAACTACAGTTGGAGGCAGTTGTCCTCCTGACATTCGGTGTTTGTGTTAACGATCCAGTGGAAAAGCTTTGATGGGAGTGAGCTGTTCACTTGCACTATAGCACACAAAATGCTGCGCTGAGCACTGAGCATTGCATCAATGTACACACTGCATTGCTTCATATTTCGCTCGTAAAGTAGGAAATGGGTGGAGCAGTTTATTAAAAGGGTAAACATACATGGGTGTGACTGTAAGGCCCAAACAGAGCTGGCACAGGTCTAACAAGCCTGTGCATGAAGGGACAAACTGAGTGTAATATAAGGAAATGCTTACATGGGTAATTATTTTGATTACTTGTGAAGGACTACGTCACAAGTAATCAAACATGAATCATTACTTATAAAAGCCCTTTAACTAAAAGTGTATATCAGAAACTCTCCTCTACTGTTTACTCTGTTTATCATCCAACAGTGACCTCGACCCTCTTCAAGCTCCTCACTGGTCAGTTCGAGTCAGGACGGCTGAAAATCCTCAGTGTTTACTGGGTAAGTTACACTGATCAGTGGGACCCTCAGGGACAGAGACCATGATGCTTTGGGGCAGACCACAGAGGTTTTACTAGTCAGTACAGATTTCAAACACACCGCTGTGAAATGCTAAAGTGCACTGACCTTAATGTTGTATTTTTCTGGTTACTAATACACTTGGATCCATTACAAACATACACGTTATTGTATGATGTGTGAAGACTTTTTATGGCTTTGTTTTGTGTCCAAACCGCACAGAGGAAACCATTTCTAAGCCAAGAGGCTAAAATTCATGCATCAAATGATATACAGCAGATAAGATGAATGTAATCAAGCTACCGATAGAAAGAACATAGTGAAGGACAAACAAAGTGTCTCTTTTCCTAAGTGGGCCCCCCACTTCCTCCCACAGTCCAAAGACATGCAGTTAGTGGGGACAGGTTCATTGGGGCTCTAAATTTCCCACGCTGTGAACGTCTTTCTCTGTGTTTGCCCTGCGACAGACTGGCGACCTGTCCAGGATGTGCCCCGCCTCTCATGACAGCCGGGATAGGCTCCACCCCCCGTGGCCCTGATAAGGATTATGTATTATTTTAGGCGACTGTTGTGATTTGGTGCTGTATAAATAAAATTGAACTGATAAGAGGAGAGTGGATGGATGAGTTACTTTAAAATGAAAATTTATTCTTTTAAAAGTTTGTTTAAACATGTGTGCGCACTCTCGTCTCATAAACTGTCATTGGAAAATGTGTGTTTATTAAAGACACAGTGGTGCCAGATTTAATAACTGCTGCACGACTGTTGGGCAAATGTTGTGGCTCATTTCCTTATAAACTGCTTCAGGTTTGAATCCTGTGGTCGTTCCACCGTTAATGGGATTAGATTAAGACTCTGGCTGAGCCAAAGGGAGATTTCTGTCCTGTGCAAACTGTAGCCTTAATAAACCTGGAAATTCGGTCAGATCCAGTGAGGGTGTGATGTCATTGTTGTGTTGTCTCCACTGCTCCTGGCTGTTGTTGTTTTTGGGTAAAAACTCTTACATGTGATGTAAAGTGGACTTTTCTTTTGTTGCCACGTCCATGATTGAGAAAATGTTAAACAGATGTTGTCCTGCTTCGCTGTGCTGAAGCATGTGCTTCATGAAAAGTTCAGTAACTGTTTTCAGTGTATTTGGCATATTCCTGTCGTTCCCTGTAGGTGAGGCTGTGACAGAGCTCTTTAAACTGTGCTGTAGGACTGAGTCTACTGAGGAGATTCCTGGAAGAGGATACGCTGAAGATGAGGGCAAAGGTCAGGTTCCTGGCTTTACTTGTTAAGTGACCATACTGCATTCTGGAAACGTGCATAGCTTACTGGGAGGATGGGGATCTGGGCATCTCTGCCGACCTGGGCCTCAGTAATTGAACAGAAACTCTTGGATGTGTTTGTCGTCTGTAGAAAACAGTGATATCAGCTCTGCTTTATCCAAGCTCACCGAGCCAGCAGCAACTGTGCCCATTTCCAAACTGTCCGTCTCCAACATGGTGCACAGTGCCCGGAAGCACATTCGCCGCCATCGACGCATCGATGAGTCGCCCCTAAACACCGAGATACTCAATTCTGTCCTTCTGGTAAGAGTTAATCATGTAACCTGTTTAAAAGGCGTTAACTAGTCCGAGTTAACTAATACTTGACTGAGTTTTAATGGTTTCAGCTGCAAAATAAGGAAATGGATTCAGACAGAAGAGGTGTGGATCCGTGTTAGGAGACAGTGAGCGTGATATTCAGAGAAGCAGAGACCTCGGAGCGTGTGGTTATTTGACTCGTACTGATGTGGCTCCTCCGCTTCCTTTCACAAACAGTTTTCCCTTCCTGGTTACTGTTGTGCCCGTCACACTCAGCAGGTTAGAGCTCGAGCCAAGACAACCTTGAATCTTAAAACTACAGCTGTAATTGCATTTACGTCTTAGAGTGCTGATCACAGATATTGATCCCGTCTGACAGCAGCTCAGTAATGCACCAGAGCATCATCTTAAACAGGATATCAGGCAGCGTTCTTATTTTTATTGTCTACTTCTGGTCACATCCTGCTTTTACCACTGAGCGATCAGTATCCTGTGTTTTATCATGAAGTGATGAATGCATGAGCTGTTTAATTCTTCTAACATCTATAAAACACCAGAGTTTCTAAATGACAGACTTGTTTGTGTTGTTTGTGTGTCAGTATCTCTTTCCAGATGCTGCTGTGGAGAAGTCTGACTGTAAGAATAACGCTCAGCTGTCGAGCTCCTGTGGGACATCGGAGCAAGAGAAAACCTCTGATTATGTAAGTTTGCCTCTTCACCACTCGCACACTGAAGGTTACACTCAGGTCAGGTCCAATATAAGTTTCAGAATGAAGACAGGCTGTGCTGTCAGTACTTTGTCAGTATTTTTATTGATTTCATGCTGGTCTTTTCCCTCGTCCTAGAACCTTTTCCACCAGCTGAAGTCAGCACCCAGTGACAGCCTGACCTACCGTCTGGCTCTGTGTGTGTGTCTGGTCAACTATTACTACGGTGGGCTGCGGGCTGTTGGACACCTCTGGCAGGAGTTTGTCCTTGAGTTGCGCTACCGGTGGGAAAATAACCATCTTATTTGTGGGTGGGTACCTCACATGCTTGTGCTGCTTTTATTTTAAATGTCACACATGTTAACATTTTCATTTTAAAGCAGGTAAAATAAGTATTGAACACGTCAGCAGTTTTGTAAGTAAATATATTTCTAAAGGTGCTTTGATGTGAAATTATCACCAGATGTCAGTAACAACACTTCCAATCCAGATGTGCAAAGAAATCAAACCACAGATGAAGTTGTGTAATAATAAAAAGTGACACAGGGAAAATGCACACTGACATTTATTTATTACTTTATACAAATGTTGGTGATGACAGTTCATGACCGCTTCTGTAAGGAGAAACCAGTCCCATGCACTGCTCATGACTTTGACCCCTTCACCACACAAACAGTCTATAAATCCCGAATGCTCCGTGGACCCTTCCCACAGATTCAGGTCAGGTGATTGGCTGGGCCGTTCTAGCAGCTTTACTTGATTTCTCTGAAACCAACAGTTTCCATTGGCTGTGTTTGGGATCATGGTCTTGCTGAAACATCCATGCTTGTTTCATCTTCATCATCCTGGTAGATGGCAGCAGATTTTAATCAACCATGTCTCCATTCATCCTTCCTGGAGTTATATTTAATGTCTCAGTGCTGTACGCTGAATAAACAGCCCCCCACCATGATGCTCCCACCTCCAGACTTCAGTGTTGCTGTGGTGTTTTTGGGGTGAAGCCACCCAAACACGGTGTGTTTACAGCATTCAAAGAGTTCAGTTTTGGTCTCATGTGACCAAACTGTATTAAAGATAAAGCGTATCGTTGTCCCTATGCATTACAGTGACACTGGATCACAGCTTACATACATTCTTACCTGTTACACTCATCATTCATTCGTCGAACTGAATAAAATAGCAAATGTAACCAGAGGAGTGTTGCACTGGTTGGATGACAGCAGCCATGGAGGGAGGGTGTTATTGTCCCGTGTTATGCTGGTGTTTAGTATTAGATGTAAGCTTACATTTGGCAGCATTAGTGAACATTGTACTGAATGTTACCTGAGTGTCTCAGGCAGGAGGGAGGCTCATTCGGTCCATTCACTGGGTTATTCAATTCAATTCAATTCAATTTTATTTATATAGCGCCAAATCACAACAAAAGTCGCCTCAAGGTGCTTTATATTGTACAGTAGATCGCACAATAATAAATACAGAGAAAAACCCAACAATCATATGACCCCCTATGAGCAAGCACTTTGGTGACAGTGGGAAGGAAAAACTCCCTTTTAACAGGAAGAAACCTCCGGCAGAACCAGGCTTAGTGTTCAGTGATGGATGGTCCAGGGGGAAAGCTGTTTTCTTAGCCTGGCTGTCCTGTTTCTTGAACAGGTGCTGTCCAGGATGAGATGAGATTTGATTGGCTCTCCTGACACAGCGAGTGCTGGCCATTCAGAGAAGGAAAGGGACAGCCACTATTCTTCTGTGCTGTCTTGTCGAGCAGTTACCTAACCAAGCTGTGAGCAGTAGGTGGGGACACACTATGGTGCTGTGGTAAAAAAGCCACCAAGAGTTTCTTCTCCAGATGGTTCCTCCTCCTCCTCAGCATCCTGAGGTGGAGTCTTTGACTTTGGACCATGAGAGGTCCTCAGCTATGTGAGTCCCCAGGAACGAGGACACTCGCTGAACACAGTCTGCTTGATGTGGAGAGGAACGTGTTTCCCTCTGCTGAGGTCACATCTCCTTAGTTTTGATGGTGCTGAGCAGAAGGTTGTGTTCATTGCAGCAGCCTGTCAGGTTTTAACCTCCTGCCTGTTCGCAGTCTTCTCCACTGATGATTTTCGTGTCGTCAGCAAATGTAATTATGTTGTTAGAGGGTAGGAGTGTATTCATGAGTGTACAGGAGAGCAGGCAGAGACGCCTGTGGATACTTTATGACTGCAGACGTTAATATTCTGCCAGTGTTTCACAGACTTGTTCAGCAAACTTTAAACACACTTCACGCTTCTCTTTTTGACGTGGCTCTTGAGCACATATTGTTTTCTTTGAAACAGTCGTACCTGCTGATTCCTGGCCTTTCTGTAGCTCTCCACAACTGGGCCTTGGCTCTCGGGCGACTCTTCTGATCATTCTTTTCACTGGTCTGTGTGAAATCTTGTGGGAAGCACCTGGTTGTGGCCAATGTTCCCTCTAAGCTGCGCATGTGCGCAATTGCGCACTGTTGGCACGGTCTCTGCGCAGAGAAAATCTGCGTTGCGCACACAAAAAAAAAATTCTAATCTGAATTGAAATTAAAGTAAATATGTGCGACACCGGTGTTTTAGCTAGCAAAGCGGCGTGGCTGATGTGGAGTGAAGCCACGTTAATGGCAACGTGTACAACCGTCAATTGACGGGAAAAGTGTGGACTTTATACCAGTTTTTAAATTGTGTTGATAGGCCATGTAAAACCAGTTATGATAAAAATATCTGCAATGTTTGGTTTTCTTCCTGAATACTATCGTTGTTTATATTTACTGCGGGAAGAAACGGTAAAAACGGCGTTTTATAAGGAAAACGCTCAACAGCGCTCTCCGCCTGTGAGCAAAATGCCCCACCCTTTCCTATTGGTGGAAAAATGTACCATGTGGACCAATCAAAAAATGATATGGCAACATGGCATTTAGTTGTTTAGGAAGGAGGAAGTTTTAGGAGTGACGGCGGTGTTTTGAGATGTGACAGATTTGCGACGTTTAGCACAAATCTTGTGTAGTTAGTGTGTAGTGTAGTCAATAGTTTTGTTGTGTGTGTCAGAACAATGAGGCGACTGCTGAATGTTACAGGTGTTACAGGAGTGCCTGCAGGTATCAGGCTGTTGGTCTCCTTTATCTCATAGTGGACAGAAATTATTTTTTGGAGTGGCACAAATAATTTGTGTGGCATCAGATTTGATGCAGAACAGCTGATTGTTCTGTAAATAGTTTGAAATATTTATTTAAAAAACGCCTTGGCTGCATTTTTAGATAAACAGCTGCTTTGTTGTTTGCAAAACTCAGTTACTTTTTTGAAGAAGTAACTATATAATTAATTGCCCAGCATTGGTCATTATATACAGGACTCTCTCCCAGACCACAGACTCATAACACAAGTCAGAGCTTTAAAAAAAAAAGTAGTTGTGTTTTCAAAATTGGAGTTCAAGTTATTTTTCCTTCCAATAGTGGTAACATATTACACAGGTCATGAACAAGATTTTTTTTACATTTTCATTATAAGTGGGCTAAAGCAGTTAATTAAAAGTAGTCTAACATAAATGCTGTAATTTGATTACTTTAATAAACCATGTAACTTGGATGGATGCTGGCGTGACCACAGTGCACACGTCTGCTGTTGCTCACAGTGGTCCAAGGGACCGCTCAGGGAGTTTGTGTGTTCGCTCACACACATGAAAAATTAGAGGAAACATTGGTTGTGGCCCATTTATGGTGAAATAATCTTCTTTCCACTTTACCAAAAGTGCAGTGGTGCCTTCAGTAGTTCTTCTGTAACCACTGCCATCAGCATGTTTTGCAAAGGTCTTGAGAGAGCTCGTTGTTTTTACCCGTCATGAGACGTTTGTTGTGTGAAACCTGAATAATGAGACCATCAGTTGGGACTGAACCAGCTGATATTTGATTTGATATTAATTTGCGAGGTCTGTGACGTAGTTACTTGACTCTTTGGTGGCAGGGCTCCTGGGCTGGAGGAGTCCCACTGAGTCTGTGGATGTTGTTGGACTGTCCTGGTTTCCCACCTCGGGATAAGCAGACTGCAGTAGCGGTTTCTCTTTCTAAGAAGTGGGACTGGGGGCTGTCCTTGAACTTGGGAATTATACTCCAACGCCTCCCTGGAAGTCTGTGACTGGGTCAGTTCGTTAGTTGAACCTGAGGTTGAGGATATATTTTCACTCCTGGAGCTCCTCTGCATGGTGACGGCATACAAAGTATCTGGTACCACTGTCCTCTGTGTGCTGCTGTTGGTCCGTCAGCTGCGGAGAGAGTGAAGAATAAATGAAAAGTTGTTGCTTCATTCGTGGCCAGCATTCAGCAGATATTGGCATCAGCCGATTTCAGTTGGGATCTCGAAGGACTTCATGGAAGAGAAAAACTTACATGCAGACATTTTTGGGACCTCGTTAGTTTGTTGACTTGGACACAGATAAAAGACAGAAAGACATTTTGAGACCAGAGGAGATGGATCTGTCAGAGCGGTGGCCCCCAGGCTGTGGAGTGCTTTGCCTCCATCATTACGTTGCCATGATTGCATTTATTTTTTAACAGCAGCTTGAGACTCATTTATTTAGCCTGGCTTTGATTTGTGCTGTTTTATATTATTGTGAAGCACTCTGTGGTTCTGATCCTGTGCCATATAAATAAAGTCAAATGCTGGATGTCTGTACTTTGTCCAGCTTCACAGTAAAGAGTTTTTTCATTTGCACTTTACAATCGGGCTTTGGTGTTGTTGTCAGTCATGTTGGATCTGCATCTGTCTCTACTAACAGACGAATGAGCAAAATGCAAAAATCCAACTGGAAGTACATAAAAGCAGGCACAAAAGCCCCTGCAGTGAAACTGTTTGTGCCATGCTCTAACTAAAACTTTGCTTGAAATTGTTTAAGCAGTATTTGTTTCTCTGTTAACACACTGGTGTTCACTCATATCCATCTATGTGCTTCCTAATCTGCAGGCTGGCAGGTGGAGCTCCTGATCTTCGCTGTTGTCTTTTGCATCAGAAGTTCCAGGTAGCCTCACAGTGCACAAAGTGCAAGGATTTAAAAAGGATTTAAAAGACACAAAAAACAACATCATGCACATTTGTAGACTTGTAACTTTAATTCAAGTTTATCAAAAGTGTTGTGTTAACTTTGATAATTGGAACGATGTTTAGGTGATAATAAAGGGAAACATATGAATTATGAGAGTTGATGCTCAGTGTAATACAGCATCTTCAAACTCCCAAACACCTGTTTATTAAATAAATGTCGTGTTGTCTGTTGAACACAAGTAGCAGTGTTAGGTTTCCATGTGTAAAAAGAGTTTTTGTTCCTGGACAGATGCTGAATTGTTGTATCGAAAGGAAGAAGGCCAGAGATGAATCTCACAAAGTACCCGAGGGGAAAGAAAAAGAACACAGGGTCTCAGGTGCCTGCCAGAAGAGCCGCCAAGGACCAGAGTGTGCAACCAGTGCTCCCAGTTCAACAAGAGAGGTGTCTCAAGGAAAGTCCTGGGACTCGTGGAGTGACAGCGAGGAGGAATTCTTCGAGTGCCTGAGTGACCAGGGCGAGACTGAGGCGACACAAACTGAGGAGCGCAGGGAGGGGAGTAAAAGCAGAGCTGAGGGCAGGCTGCACCCCTACAACAACATGACTCTGCTCAACTCTGCAGAGCCTCTCTATGTTCCCGTCACACAGGTCAGAGTCACTGCCTCACTGTGCAAACACATCAGCAACTCATTGTTTTAGCTCATAATGCTGTTGTTTATTCCAAATACAGCATGTTGAAAATAATAGTCGGGGTCACACAGGGTGGAGCCTATCCCATACCATAGGGCGAGAGGCGGGGTTCACCCTGGACAGGTCACCAGTTGCAGGGTGAACACAGAGAGACAGACAAACATTTATCCCAGGAGTGGGCAACTCCAGGCCTCGAGGGCCGGTGTCCTGAAGATCTCACCCTGTGTCAACACACCTGAATCACATGATGAGTTCATTACCAGCCTCTGGAGAACTGCAAGGATAAGGATAAGCTTTATTTGCCTGCAACTGAGATGACCTA
The DNA here is from genome assembly GCF_036321145.2 of Pelmatolapia mariae. NCBI lineage: Eukaryota > Metazoa > Chordata > Actinopteri > Cichliformes > Cichlidae > Pelmatolapia > Pelmatolapia mariae. The sequence continues at coordinate 31,340,480 of NC_086234.1, read as the reverse complement.
ATCAACCATACTTACAATGTACAAACTTAACATTAGGGATACAGGTCAGGCTAAGTAGCAACAAAGGATAGCCCTAACCCAAGACATGTTGGGGAGATCATTTAGCCATTTGAATCAGCTGTGTTGGATCAAGGACACATCTAAAACCTGCAGGACACCGGCCCTCGAGGACTGGAGTTGGACAGCCCTGATTTATGCTCTCATTCATAGGGTGGCTGTGGCTCAGGTGGTAGAGCAGATCAGCTACTGATTGGAAGGTTGGTGGTTCGATTCCTGGCTCCCCAAATCTGCATGCCAAATATCCTTGGCCAAGATACTAACCCCAAGTTGCCCTCCGATGCGTTCATCAGAGTGTGAATGTGTATGTATATATATTAGTTGCACTTGAGTTTAGAAGTGCTTGTATAAGTGGGTGTGAATGGGTGCATGTTGTATACAGCTAGTACTTTGAGTACTCCGGGAGAGTAGAAAAGCGCTATATAAGAATCAGTCCATTTACCATTCACACCTGTGAGCAGTTTAGAGTCAGAGTTAACCGAACCCCACTCGCTCCATGTTCAAAGACATGCAGTTAATAATTAGAACTAAAAGAAAGCGGTTGTAACAGTACGGAGGCGACCTTTGTGTGACAAAACCATGAAAGCAGATCTCATATAAGTGGTTCACAGAAATGTCATTAACCTCAGCTGAAGCTGACTGAGTCTAATATCAGTGCATCATGTTTTATTTTCAGGAACCAGCTCCAATGACAGAGGACCTGTTAGCAGAGCAGTCAGAGGTACTGACCAAACTGGGCACATCAGCTGAAGGTACCCACCTGCGTGCTCGGATGCAGAGTGCCTGTCTGCTATCTGACATGGAGTCCTTCAAAGTGAGTCGGGCAAACGCACACTCTGGGTCAGCTGTCTCCTTAGTGCTTCCTGTCTAACATCCACACTTAGACGGACACATCGGAGAGCAGCTTGGGGTTAGTATCTTGGCCAAGGATACTTGGCCTGCAGACTGGAGGAGCCAGGGATCGAACCACCAACCTTCTGATCAGTAGATGAACTGCTAATGAGCTACAGCCACCCATTAGCCTTTAGCATTAGCCACATTAGCGTCAGTGTGCCCGTAGTTGCAGCTACGTGTCTGCTAGTTTTACTGTTCAGGATGTTTTGTGTGTGTGTGTGAACTGCCTGCAGTGAACATAACTGTGCTGTCACACACACACACACACAGTAGTCACAGTGGTAGCTGCTACTCCGCTGAGATGACTGTAGAGGGGAGCCTCTGCAGGATGACGCTGTGGTAGGGTGACCATAAACAGGACACTTGGCCCAGTCATGAAGAACTTAAATAAAACTGTTAGCTGTTAACATATTTAAACGATGTCTTCTATGTGCGGTTAATGAATGGGGAAATAAAAAATGTCACGTTGGCTTTTACAAGTAAACAAGTGCAAAATAAGAGGGCGGTTGGTCAGCCTACTGTGGAAAGCTGTGAATCTGTCACACGTGTGGCCTGATGGATGCAGTCATGCTGGGAGAAGCTATGTGAGTGCGGAAACCTCTGATCACCAGACGATCACATGGTCTTCAGTTTATTGCAGTTTTATGAATCATCGTTTGAATTCTGCTGACAGATGACAGACGAGGGCGTCTCTGACTTCAGGGTTATTTGAACCTTGTCTTTGCAGAGACCTGTAGATCTGAGGCAATAATACAGTGATACAGACCAGCACACAGTGTAAGGTTCATGCTGCAGCTGCCCTGAATCAACAGTGTTGGTTATTCCCACCATGATGTCTTTATGTTTCTGATCCAGCAGTGTGGACGAGCTCTTTATTCAGTCTGAACTTGTTTTAATACGAAAATAAAATTGATTTGTTATTCATAGATTTTCAGATTTACACAAAAAAGTAAAACATTTGAACTAAGATGTCAGATCACACGTATTTACTTCCACTCCTGAACAGAAGAAAATAGTTTTGATGCCTAAATGACATTTTATGTTTGGTGACAGTCTGGTGTGCTTGGGTCCATGAATGCAGTGGTGTCGTGTTTTTATGACAGGTGGTCTACATGCAAACCTGGATCCATCTGTCCATCCTTGACCTCACTGTAGAGGTCAAGGGTTAAAACTTCCTCCTTTCAGTTCTCCACCCATCTTTCTGTAATCAGCATTAGACCATGATAACCCCGTCAGTGGGCCCTGTCAGAGAGTCGTCAGTGAATAGAATATATTTACACATTACTTCGTTTAAAGTAAGAGTTTGTGTCTCTGTCCACAGGCAGCCAATCCCGGCTGTGTCCTGGAGGATTTTGTGCGCTGGTATTCACCTCGGGATTACATAGAAGAGGAAGTGTTCGATGAGAAGGGTAACGCGACGGTGACGGGGACACTCAGTCCCAGGATGAAGATCCCAGGCAACATGTGGGTTGAGGCTTGGGAGACTGCCAGGGTCACACCTGCACGGCGCCAAAAAAGACTTTTTGATGACACCAAGGAGGCCGAGAAGGTCTGAAGCAGGTCGTTCGTTTTGCCACATGCGTGTTTTAAGCCAAACGTGTTTACTAAGTGGATCACAAAGTGTTTTCATGAATGTTTCTGCTGATTTTCAGGATCAGCTTGTGCCATGGGACCGTTTTGGCTCATGTCTGTTGGAGAAGCCAGTTTAACACAGATCTGTGCTCACAAACACGTTGAAGCATTTTCACATGTTGATGAAAAAGCATCTGATGCTGTCACACGCGATGTTTAACTGACACAGCAGCTTTCTGTGGTGTGATGGTGTTAGTGCCACGCACTCACGTGTTAAATGAAGAACAACTTTAAACCAGCTTCTCTTGATGATCCAATCGGCTTTATGGGAAAGGGACAAACAGTAACTGGGGTTAGTGGTTTCCTCACCCAAAGAGGGTCCTGGATTTGGACCCGGGCGGGTCCCTGCCAAGCGTTTGCATATTCTTCCTGCACATATGAAAGCAGAGCTCAGAGCTCCAGTTTGCCCCCTCACTGAAAGTGTTGCCTGTCTGTTAAAGACATTGTTTTTCCAAAAAGAGAAAGTTAAAAATAATGCTCATTTTCTCTGCAGTCACTGATAGTCTTATGACAGATTTAAAGATTTGGGTATGACTGGTACCTCTGTGAATAACCATCATAGAGAAAGGTCACCGTTTATCTGGAGTCTTCTTCAGAGGCAAAAATATTATGTTGATCTGAAAGAGCAAAAGGAAAACAGAAGCCAGGCAAACTAAACTTTTGGGTTTTGTCTTTAGGTTCTGCACTACATGGCGATGCAGAAACCTGCAGACCTGGCCCGTCACCTCCTGCCCTGTATACTTCATGCAACTATCCTGAAGTTGAAGGAAGAAGGTAAGTCCTCACCGTTTGGTTGAAAAACATGTTTATATGAAATAAAATCAGGGAAAATAACTCTTTGAGCCCACAGCAGGTAAACTACAGAACAGTCAGACCGAAATACAAAAAACTAAAGATATTTAAAATAAGTACAAAAAAAATAAAGTGCAACCCGAGATGAGAAAAAAAACAGAAGCTGCATGAATAAAAAAGTAGAAAGCTTGGATGCTGCCAGCATAATGCACAGGCGGGGCTCGCACACAAACACAAAGCAGAGGATGAAGCATCACCAAATATGTTTCCAAACCAAAGAAGGCACTGTATGATACACGCTGGCGTCTAGACAGCTCAGTCCTGAGCTGAATGATGTAATGATTGCATCGACACAGTCATTACATCAAAACACAACACTTTTTTTCGGCACTGTGCAACAAAACAGGCTCCGCCCACACAGCCGTTCTGTATCACAGCTGTGATGCAAAAAGATTTGGGAACCACTGGTATAGAGTGACTGGAACACAGAACCTGAAAGTGTCCAGTGATGTGAGGGTAAAGGACTTCTTACTGTATACTTTGGTGCACAGATGAGTTTGTGGCCGGTTCAGTGAATGCAGCCCATGAGCTGCAGAAAAAGCCCAAATCCTGAGCCCCCCCAAGATATGGGCTCAAGATATGTTCTGCCTGGAAAGTTTCCCCAACATGAATTTTGTTTTCAGTTAAGTTTTCTCCAGTAAAGATCAGAAATCAGATAAAACCGATTCTTTATTTTATTCTACAGACAATAAATTGATAATTATTCCAGGATACAGAAAAGTCTAGATTTTGTCTTCAGACTGTCACATCTGGAGCAGGGGATCATTTGATTTGGTTTTTAGAAGAAGCTAAAGATCTTTCAGTCGTGTTGCTATTGTTACCCTGACACCCGCAGTGCAACCATTAATTCAGCTAATGAGAGTTCACGTATAATTATAACAGGTCTTAGGTATACTGCTAAGACCAGTTCTGAGTCTAGAGACAGCCAATGAGAGACATCACTGAGGAGAGTTTTCTAGTACTTTGGAGAAACCTCAATCAGCTAATGTCCTGCTGTGATACTCAGACCTTTTTTCTAATTAAACCAGAAAACTAGTTTTAATTTTAATTTATTCTGTAATATCCCAGAATGTTTCAGCAGGTCAGAAATGCTTTGGTGCATATCCAGGTTGTATTCAAATTAATTCTGATGAAGTCTGGACTACAAAATACGAAAAATAGCTTGGACACAGCAATAATGTCCTCGTTTCACTTTTTAAAAAAATGTATTTTGATCTTATGACACTTAAAGCTTTACTTCCAGAGGTTGACAGAGACTGCTCCGTGCTCATAACATGTGAATGTGTGAAGGTTTGTATCATATCTATCTAATAGACTCCAGTTTGTACAAGTAAATGGAGAGTCCTCTTCACCCACTGATTTAATTATGGTGTTCCACAGGGTTCAGTGCTAGGACCAATTCTGTTTACATTATACATGCTTCCCTTAGGCAGCATCATTAGAAGACATAGCATACATTTTCACTGCTATGCAGATGACATGCAGCTCTATCTGTCCATGAAGCCAGGTAACACACACCAATGAGTTAAACTGCAGGAATGTCTTAAAGACATAAAGACCTGGATGGCCGCTAACTTTCTGCTTCTTCATTCAGATCAAACTGAGGTTATTGTACTCGGTTATTGCAGATGGCCCCTCCCTGAGCCTGGCTCTGCTGAAGGCTTCTTCCTGTTTAAAGGGAATTCTTCCTTCCCACTGTTGCCAAAGCACATGTGGGTATATTCCTGGACAAAAGGCTTAATTTGTATTTGCAGATGTGCTCTGCAATCCTCTGAAATAGGTGGAATAGCTCCAATAATAATCCATCAAGTCTTTGTGGATATGTGTTAATCTCTGTTGTAAAGATTATTATAAAATGTTGTGAAGGTTTTGTTTATTTCAAAAGGATCTATATTAGTAAGATAATGGTTTGCAGGTTTACTATATTTTAGGCTTTTTCTCATGTTAACAGTAATTGAGGTTACAAACGTGGTGGGTCTTTCTTTTAATCACAGCTTTCTGTCACTCTGGAAACACTGTCATTTCTTCTCTTTCACAGAGTCTGCTGAAGATATTCCATCAGTGCAAAAAAACATTCAGCAAGCTACAGTTCAAGCGAGCAAGCTCCTGCAGTCCCCCAACCAGGACTACAAGAAGTTAGAGGTCAGTGAAAACTCGACTGGACTTTCCACAAATAATTCCGTTTAAAAGAATGTATAATTAGATTCACCTAAAAAGTTTTGGTTTTAAATAAATTAATCAGGGATTGTTAACTGTGTTTTTTTTTTTTTGTAGTTGAGTATGTGCTGTACATGAGGTGTACGTAGCTTGGACAGTGTGTGCCATGGCTGAGAACTTGGTTGATAATTATTATGACCGTTGATGGTTGAGCCATGAAAACAGGGGTCTGGTGCAGTGGGATTGTAGTGGGAGCTGGAGTAACAAACTCCAGTGCTTCCTCAGTGATGGCTAACTTCATTTTTTTCTAAACCTAGGTAATTCCTTCGGCTGGTCCCTTAGCCACCTGGGCTCAAAGCTTTTATACTCTGCAGATATCGGATGTGTTTATCAGTGATCGAAAACAGAGACAGAGATTGTTATTATTGAGTTTGATCACACGTTAGGTGCATTAAACACCTGCTTTAATACTGTCCTAAAGTCTGAGAACAATCATCACTTCTTCACATATAAAAAATGTGCTTCTCACTAGCACTCAGTATTCATACGGCCCCTTTTCTTTGAATAACACTGTACAGCTGCACAGCTAAACCCCACCATGTTAGCTCTGCTTGATTGGACAGTGTTTCAAAACATGTCTTGTTGTGTAAAGGTATCCTTGGCTTTTTCAAAGTACATTTAAGCATGACATGTATCCACTGTCAATGTCTGTAATGTGACCCCAAACACACCTTTTACACCGAGGCTCACCCCATAACGTTCCACGTAGGAAAAACTACGTATGTGTATAAATGTGACAGTCTTGGTCTCATGCTGTCAGAATTGAGCAGACAGTCGTCCTGTGTGCAGGATTTCATTAACCAGCTGCTGACCATGGAGACAGTCATCACTCAAGCTCGCTCGCTCAAGGCCAAGTTCTCCATTCCTGAGGACGACAGCGGAGAGGCTGCTGATGAACTGAAGAAGTGAGTCAGAGTTTGAGCTGCTCTGTCTGTTTGCTGCTCTCACTGGCGGCTTTGCACATGTTTGTGCTGTTGGTAATATGTAACCGTCTTCACGGTCACTATAAATAGTTTGTCGGCAACAGGTTGATGCATCTGTTAACGTTTCACAAAGATGAGTGTCTTCAGGATCACAGTCAGTTCACACGTTTCTTTCTCGCTCATGTTGTTGGTCTTATTTATACTTTTGGTGTCTTCAGGTTTTACATGTTCTTATTTAAGTGTTTTGTTTTGTGGGAATATTGTAACATTTTCCACATTGTGTGTTGTCTCTAGGTTTGTGAGCTCCCTGCTGGAGGAACCAGAGGTGGTAGTGACAGGAGCAGGCCAGGGCCTGGCTGGCAGTATAATCCACAGACTCTTCATCAGTGCTCAGAGGGTAACTCTCACTCTGCCTCCATGTCCTTACCACGTCTTACTGCCAGTTTCATGTATACAGGGAGTTATATATTTGTCATCTATAGAGACATCTTTAGAGGTACACACACACCAGTCAACCACTTATTCAGTATCAGCATTAAGAATAGGTCGGTGTCCCAGTCCTAGAACAAGACATGAAGTCAGCTGTTTTATTTATATGTACTTCATGTAGATGAAACTGGAAGGAAGTGGTAAGCACTGATGTAAAGACGTGGTGTTGTCTGTCAGTGTCAGGAGAGTCTGGTCTATTGTAACGTGCTGCTGCTGTGGTGTGAAGCACGTTCAGAGCTCACAGCAGAAAAGCGCTATAAGAACCAGTCTGTTTACCATTTGCTGAAAAAGAGAAAACTATCAATGAAAACTAAAGAATTATCAGTTTTACTGTGTGATAATTCTGCAGTAACAAAGTTGTGTAGCTCTCTAAACAGTGGAGCAGATCTCCTTCCTGTCTTTGACGCTTCTTTTTCTCTTTCTGCAGTAAAAACTATTAATGTGCATTTGTATATATTTACAGTGTTAGCAGATTGTGACTGAAACAAAGCTTTGGTCGCTGTGACTCCAGAGATGGAGCCGAGTATCTAATTGAATCATCGGTTTGTTCTTTAAGCCTTAAAGTGTCCATGTGCTCCACACTGGATTGACTCCGATGCATCGACTGGAACATGAATTCAAAATCCTGCTCCTCACATACAAGGTCTTAAATAATCAGGCCCCATCTTATCTTAATGACCTTGTAGTACCATATCACCCTATTAGAGCACTTCGCTCTCGCTCTGCAGGCCTACTTGTTGTTCCTAGAGTATTTAAAAGTAGAATGGGAGGCAGAGCCTTCAGTTTTCAGGCCCCTCTTCTGTGGAACCAGCTTCCAGTTTGGATTCAGGAGACAGACAAAACTTTCCTCTTTGATAAAGCATATAGTTAGGGTTGGATCAGGAACCTTAATTAGTCTGCAATAGACCCTGTGCACGAGAAAATGCTAACTTCCTGATTTAAGATCGGATGTAGGGTTGTACATTTCTGGTAGCTTTACTTTGCGGTCAATCGCTACTGCGAAGGTGGACTCCAAAAATCATGTCAAAAACACGAAAACGGAAAGATCGCGTTAAGTTACAAAGAGCAGAAGGTGGGAACACTCACCATTACTGTGTCATAAGAAAATCAAATGATCAATTTTGACGTTTGAAGCGTGTAGATCGATTGGTTGTTTACATCACTCAACACAAGCAGAACTGCATTACAAAATCAGAAGCACATCTCTGTATAGTGACAGTTCTTATGATTTAAACAGGCAGATGTTCAGCATTCAAACTACAGGTGAACAATAGTCAAAGGTTTCCCCGCTAGCCAAGTACACACCTACACAGCATGTCAACAAACCGGGAAAAAAGCCACAGAAAAAAATAAATGAATCATTGCCGATAAGGGTCTCTATACATTAGTATTTACAGAGGGTATGTTGTGACGTACCTTCAAAATTACAGCGGTCCCTCGCTATAACGTGGCCTCGCTGTTTCGCAGATTTTTTCTGTACACGTTTGATGCTTTTTTTTCTTTTCTTTTCTTTTTTCACAGCGCATTGTTTCTGCATCCTAATCGGCTGCAGACGATTGTCAATCTCCTCCGTGTCGTTTCTCCTGTACAGTACAGAATCGATGTAGATCGATCGTTGACTCATTGATGTTGAATTCCCTCACAGCTGCTCTATTCTCATGTTCTGGACCTGAAAACAGGGTTTGATCTTTGGTTTCATCCTATAATACTGGACTTATTGTTCTAGGTTTGAACTTTGAGAGTTTAAACAAGAGAAATGTGTGAAAATGTTCGTGCCTGTCTGAGAAAAGTGTATAAAGTGTGTAGTGAGGGGTTTTACAGTCTTAAAACATCTATAATCATTGTGAAAATAAAGTTCACTACTGCGCAGATTTCACCTATCGTGGGTTATTTTTAGAACATGACGCCCGCGCTAAACGAGGGACCGCTGTATACAAATACTGAGAAGTATAAAATTTGAATCCTTTCTCTCTTTTGCTCTGAGGCGCGGAGGAAAAATATCAACAAGTCGATGAACATCATCTACAGATATATTCGGTAAATGCCCAACACATCTCGAGAAATGTACATCGCCGCTTGATTCGTCCATTTGGTTGACTTGTTTTGGAAAACATGACCGTAAACAAGGAGCGAATATCACACCGGAAACTTCGCTATACGCCGGAAGTAGCATATGCTAAGGCACATAGGTCTAAGTTTCCCATGATGCACTGGGTGTTTCTTCTTCACTCAGCATGTGTTAATACACCTCTCTGCATTCAGTCCGTCTGCCCCTCATCTATGGATGGATGTTTGTTAGAAGCTTTGGTTCTAGGGCTGGGTATCGTCACTGATTTCTAGAATCGATTCGTTTCCGATTCACAAGGTCCCGAATCGATTCGATCCACGATTCGATTCGATTCGATTAAATTCGATTTGAATCTGGGAAATTTTGACAGTCAGAAATATTATAATTCAGATCAGTACATTTACATATTTTTGTATCTATAAAAAGGAAGCTGACACACGCAAGACTTTATCAAAGGTGTGAGCGTCACAGCAGATGCCTTTGTGTCAAAGTAGCTGAAGATAAAACACAGAAAAACATGAAGGTGATTTTCCTGGCCTGGGATTTTATAAAAAATATTCTGCAGTACATCAAAAACGAAAGAAAACCATTAATCAACATATGAACGTTACCTCTGACGTTACAGAGGTTTTATTAGAGACACGGCTAAGCATTTTGCATAATTTTAAAAAGTTTAAATTTGTTCAGTATTGAACGGCAGAAATTCGATTTTCTTTTCGGAAGTATGTAAAACGAAAAAAAAGCGGCCGACAGCGCTGTAAACCACAGTAGACTTGTGCGTAATAGGCAAGCGAATAATGCAGAAAACAGATTTTTAGACGGGAAACTGTTCTTGAAGTACAGAGAGAGAGAGAGAGAGAGAGAGAGAGCTGTGCATGAAGTGTGGTTTTATCGTGGGTGAAGCAAAACGGGAAAAGTAAGAGGGAATTCATGACGATGTTTATGTGAAGCGTAGTTTGGATCTTCTTTTGCTGCTGGTTCGGTCAATATTGTTTGGAGAGAGATCAAACTAACAGCTTTAGAATCAGCGCAAAAAGGGCGGAAACACAAAGCGCGGAGCCGCGAAAACATCAGAATCAGCGAGCTGTCGGCTTTCAGCCCCGACCGTGTCCGTGCAGTTGTTGTGCCAGAAAGTGATTGCCGTCCGCGGGAGCGCGCGCAGCCGCTTAAAGCTGCAGCGCCCGTCGGGTGAGAAAGGCGACATCTCACTGATTCTGATCCGCGCTGTGTGTTTACGTCCTTGTGCAGAATCCGTGTTCCTGCTCTCATTTACTGTCTTAGCTGTTTGGTGGTTGTTGAAATTTTGTGAGGTTTCACCTGAGATTCTGGCGTTTCGGGCAAAATAAATTTATATAAAAAAATCGATTCAGGATTTTAATGAATCGATTTCACGTTATCCAAGCCAGAATCGATTTTAATCGATGAATCGATTATTAAAACCCACCCCTATTTGGTTCCCACTGTCGCTCACAGACGGTCACCTAATGTTTCCCTGTATAACTGCAGGCTCTTTGCCTTATAACATAAAAGCAGATTGAGCTAACTGTTGTTGTGATGTGATGCTGTGTGTGTGTGTGTAATAAAGCTCCCTTATTAACAGTGGGTCACCACAGCTTGTAGCTCCATGTATTTGATGTGGCACGTTTGCCCTCGCTGACACAACCCTAAAGGGATTTGTGTGTATGAATACAGTTCATTGTTCATACATTTCAATGCTGTATGTCTGTGAAAGGGTGAATGAGGGTTGTAGTTTACAAGGAAAAACTCCCTCAGCAGCCGTGGAGCGATGGCTCGTGGTCACCTGATTCAGCCCTGGAGAAGTAGTTGGTTAAACGCTGCTTTAGTTTGACACTACAAACCACACTCAGCTGTTTACACAAACGCATACAATCCTTTTGTGTTACAACCACCTTGTTACACTCAAACACCAGATGATGCATCTGAGCCAACTAAGGAGTCACTGAGACTGAAGAAGCTCGAGATCATACGGTTTGAGGGTCAGCTGATACAGTATTATAGGAGAATCCAACCATTGTATGTCAGCATGCTCAAGAGACTATAGGCAGCAAAAGCTCCATCTGTTAATGCATGCATGAGGAACAACGTGGTTCAGAGTGTTGCCTCCTGCAGCTGGTAACATGTTCAGATTTCAGCTCTGTCAGTTATAAATCTGTTTTTGTTTTTCATCTGTGTGTTGCTCTTTCATCCTTTTGTTCTTCCTGTTTCTTGCATCAAGCTGGCTGACTTCACCACTGATGAGGTAACCATGAGCAGTAAGCCTCGTGTCTCTCACAGTTACATTTAACATAGTGCGATAAACACACTCAGTAAAGTACGTCCTCTCTAAAGGTTCACATAACAGACAAACAGGCTGTCCTCCGATGAACAACACACGACATTATTACACGTCTCAGTATTTGTTACACTGAACAAAAATATAAACGCAACACTTTTGTTTCCATGAGCCGAACCAGATCCTGACTGGTTTTGCAACATGTGTGTCATTGTGCTGTGTGATCACAGGGCATGTTTCAGAGTGGCCTTTTACTGTGGGCAGTCTCAGACACACCTGTGCAGCATGCTGTCTAATCAGCACCTTGACATGCCACACCTGTGAGGTGGAATGGATTATCTCGGCAAACGCGAAGTTCTCACTAACACAGATTTAGACAGATTTGTGAACAATGTTTGAGAGTCATGGGTTCTTTGTGTTTGTCGAAAATGTTTCAGATCTTTGAGTTCAGCTCATGGAAACAGGAGCAAAAAGTGTTGCGTTTATATTTTTGTTCAGTGTAAATGATAAAACATCAGGTGTGACCCAGAATACAGTTTGATCCACATGCTGTGAAAAGTGTTGCTGTACTGGTGTCACCAGTGTCCCCAGCCCACAGACCAGTGCTGCCACTAATCGAGTGCGTTTCATTAGCAGCATCTAAATGCTGTTTAAAGGTGGACTTCATCTGTCACACAGGAGCAGTTTGGTTTAGCTGTTCTTAAATAAATAATGACCTGGTGTATTTCTGTATACACACCTGCTAAGGATCAGGTGACTCTTATAATAAAAAGTTAATATGTAAAACCTTAAAAATAAAAGGGCTGTTTTAGCAGTATTTAGGCTGCAGTCTGTGTATTATGTCCACAATATTCTACATTACAGTAAAACCAGTAATTATATAAAGAACAGATGGATCAGGATCCTGTCTGTGTCTTTACAATGATCTCAGCTGATAATGTGGCTTAAAAGAGACATGTTTGAACTTTTGTATGGATTAGACAAATAAGCCTGGATGTTTGCATCAGCTTTACCTTTAACTGTAAAACATGGAGCCTTTATTGTTAAAAAACAAAACCCTTTTGGTGTCATGCAGGTAAGAAACCAGTGAAGCGTTTTTCTCTCTAACAGACGTTTCATCTGTTTTCTCTGCCGTTGCTCTGATGGGACCTGCAGGGTCTTTTTGGTGACGTGGAGGTTTGCACATGTTTTAGTTGCTGCCTGTGCTGTGTGTAGAAATGTTGTTCATGTTCTAGTCCCGCTGTATCCATGAAGCACATAGACGTGTCCTGACTTCCTGTCTGTCCCACACTCTGTTGTCTCTGTTTGTTGCTGCCAACGGTCACAATCATCTTTGCAGATTTTACTGAATTAACAAAAACATGTTCACTGAAAAATTCTTTCAGTGAACATGTTTGTTACACTGAGACTGAAAAAGAGGATCCCTGTTTACGCTCATAGAAAACAGTCCTCTGTTTTACTTTATTGAAAGCATTTCTAGTCACAGACAGGATCAGCAGCGTGCAGGTGCAGTGAGGTGTTAGTAGATGAGCTGTGTTTGTGAGTTGTTGTCAGGACTTTGGTGTAGTCTGGATCAGGTCTCTGTGGGAGACTCGGTTACAGTACTTCTGAATATCCACACGTCGACCTCTTTAGTGGGGGCAGCACATTTCTTCAGAATCGGTTGCTGTTTGCTAACATTTGACCTTTGCCCTTTTAGGCTGCCCTCCTGGCGCCCGTCGACGAGGACTTGGGATCTGACAAGAAGCAAACTGGGGGAAGCAGCAGAGTACCAGACTTCCCTCCTCCAGCAGGCCGGGAGATCTTGTTGCGCACCTGTGTGCCGCGACCAGCAGCGTACTCCAAGGCGCTGCCTCAGCGGCTCTTCTGTGTCCTGATGAGGGAGGAGTTTAGGTTGGCTGGAGCCTTCTCCACAGACACGTCCTTCTTTTAAGTCCTGTGAACAATTCACACCTTGGATAAAGATAAGTGAAGGACACAGGATGAAGACTTTCACATGTATGAACGTGGCCATGGAGTAAGATCATAGAAATACATTTCTTCATTTGTTTGCTTTGTTTGTACGAACAGTGCAATATTTCAGCATCAAGCTTAAAAGCAAGAAGCAGTGTATGATTAAGAAGTATTTATGGCTTTGTCTGGAAATATGTGAAACTAAATCCTTCTGTGTATTAATAAAGCTGCAGCTTTCCACGGTGCTGTGATAAAACAGTTTCACACTAAAACCTTCATTTTACCTTCAAAGCTTCTCTTGATGCCTTTTTAAGGAAATTAAATACGTCGTTAGAATGGAGTTACCCATCCTGCACTCACCACACGCTAACACAACCTTCTCAACTCTGATATTTAGTAGAAATATATTTCAGTTGCAGGGATTGGTACTGATGGTAAACACATCAGAGTCCGTGAGGACTTGATGTGTCGTTTCAGCTGAGCTCCATCCTCCAGCATGTCCTGCTGCTGCTGCTGGATTAACACACAGCTGTTTGTTTGCATCCAGCCAGAACCAGACCGTACAGTTCTTATTATCTTATTTCTGTTCATAACCTGATTGTTCAAACATGAAGCTCTTTGAGGTGATTTGTTGTAGAAAAACTGAAACGACACTTTACAGCTGACTGTGATGTTTTAGATCGAGCTGGTTCCACGAGGCCGTCGGCATGTCCGAGGGGAAAATTTGTTCTGTAATATTTTCTTTGTTTTGTTAAGGGTATATCCATCCCATAATACAGCACACTTTTAACGACAGGGCGTTTTCTGATTTGCTTTCAGTGTTCATTTGATTTGTTACTAAAGCAGCAGTCAGTGCTTTGCAGTTCGTTCACTGTCGTCTTGTTTCGTCCCTCGTACCCCTGACCACTCCACCCGCCTTTTCCTGTTGAAGGCTAACGTGAGTCCTTCCACCTACAGCTGCAGCGCACACACAGGATTTTTGATTTTGGGAATGTTCTCTGTAATATTGTAGAGCTGATGGCGACTGCTGTTGTTGGCACTGTAAAACAATAAAGCTGAATTGAACTAAAGTGAATAATTTGAAAATGACTGAGGATTTTATCAGCGACACGTTACCACAGCCTTTTCAGATCACTGTAATGAACCTGTTACTTCAAAAAACTACATTTGATGTTGAAGGGGACAAAGACTCCGATCATGTTTAACACCGATGTTAAAAGTTCTGAGCTCCAGGTTGAATAAAACAGCATTAGGTGTGTGATTTCACTCTGCTCCACACACCTGCATGCTCCAATCAGAGACATGCTCCAGGTGATAAATGTGACAGGGGCCCATACACAGGTGTGGGAATTACACGACATTATTACTGTTGATATATTGTCAGCGATCAGCTGTTAGTGAAGAGCATGAAAACCTTACTGCACATCTGCATTTTTCCAGAATCAACTTAACTCACTGGCTAATTTACTTGTCAGCTTGAAAATATAAATATAAAATAACTTTAACAAAATGTTCACCAACATACGGGTCAGTGCAGGTCACCGAGTCATCCTGCACACTAGCCCTGCCCCGCTCCCCTCCTCCTTCAGCCGGGACACTTGTTCTAAATCCTTTAAAGGAGCCTTCATTCACAAACTCGTGGTGGAATAAACCCGGCTTTCAGGATGACAAAAGGCTAACATGTAGCTGAAGTTCAGTCTGCATGCTCGACCCACACACTCCTGGCAGCTGAAGTGAAATACTGCTGTGCGTAAGGGTCGGGCGGGTGACCACGTCACCTGGTCGTAGGGTAAATGCTGCGTCCGGGTTCAAGTCTGACCTAAGGCCCTTTATTTCTCCCTCCCTGCTTTGCTGTCTGGTCATCATTGTGCTATGAAATACAGGCAAAAAAGTTTGTTGTTGTTCTCCTTCCATTATCACCTTTGTTGCATGTAGAAAAGTGTCATATAGAACCAGTCCAATTACTTTAATGGTCAAAACTTAATGGTCGGGTGGCGCCATGTCAACAGGGACTAAGAGTTTTCTGGGCCAACAGGGGCCGTTTATCAATGCCCAAGTACGCGAGTACGTACTCGCGTTCTCGGTGAGTACGTACCCGCCGAGAACGCGAGCACGGACTCGTGGGCAGTTTCTCAATTCTCAAGTACGCGAGCACGGACTCGTGATTTGTACAGTCGGAACACCAGCGTGCGTGATGATGTCACAGGTCCGGAGTTTTTACTGCCGTCCCCTCCTAATTTAACTGAGTAACATGTTATGAAGCTTAACTTTAATCACAGCCAAACCGGTTTACTCAGGAACAAATAAAACACTGAAATAAACCAAACATTAACATTTAGAAGTGATCTAAGTGACTTATATATCATTGTTAACCTCAGTAGTGAAACCTCTATTAATAAAAATAGTGTACATGTACATACGTGTACATACCTTAATAAAAACAAGCAGGTGAGATGTTAGAACGCTTTTATTTCTATTCTAGTGGACACTCAATACTATAGACAGCTGCTGGGATTTCTTTAACCTGAGTAGTGAGAAGTCCGCGAGCGGTTTGGGGGGGGGGGGGGGGGGTTGGAAACGATGTGCCGGGAGTCCGCTGTTGAGTTTTGGACGAAATGCATTCTGGGATATTTAGCTGTCCCAAGTCCACACCGATGCATGCTCGATAAAACGGGCGGATCGAGAACACATCCGGGACTTTTTCGCGTTCTCGGCGTGATGCGTACTTTGAATTGGAACAGTACTTGGTCTCCGACTGATGACGTATCACGAGTACACGAGAACGCAAGTATGCACAAGTACGCATATTGATAAACGCCCATGATTTGTGTTTCAGTCCCTGATAAACTGACCCGTCCTCTAAAAAACAAAACCCAAAAACTATATTTACAAAATAAATGATCAGAAATAGTAACGACAATAAAAGCACAGGAATCATAGATCCAACAGGACAGGCTCGTTACAATGAAGGAAAACACTGAGCGACTGTTGAGGCCTTTATTAGTCCTACAATACATAACAGAAATATTACAATAAAACACAGAGGCCTTTATTGTCACGTCCATCTTACTGTAACTCAGCACATTCATCTCCAATCAGCAGCTTCCTTCACTGACCCAATCACAGGTCTCAGGCCAGCTGTTGTACTCAGGTTTGGATTATTTGCTGAGGTTTTTAGATCTCTGGACCAAAGCCTTTAAAAGGAAACAGTTTCTCAGAGGTTACGTCAGTAAATATGATCTCACTGTTCTCATGTTACAGTGATCATTCACGATCTCTGATTAACCTCTGAAGAGACACATTTGGTCCTTAGCGACGCCTCTGTCACAGGCGACTATCAGAACAACAGCGTGTTTGATACAGTCCATCATGAAGAAACGCAGCCGTGTTTTTCTTCTGAATTAGTGAAATAACTGGTCTGTAAATTACAGTAACACAACGAGTGTCATTGTTAAAAAAAATACAGTTTATGAAACACTTAATTTGTTGTTAAGTTTTTGACAACGTAAACATTTGCTGGTTGCCACAGTAACTGATGACTGTGTGGTCACATGACTGAAAAGTAAACAAATGTCACAAAGTAAAGAAATGCCTCCAGCTTGTGTTACGAGTAGTTAGTGTGCAGAAACACAGCTGCAGGGTCAGCCCTCCACAGTCGCTCATCAGGCTGGTCGCAGCACGTTTGCCTGTCTACTGTCTGCATGAGCAGAAACACCAATTTAAGTGATGTTATGCAATTCAGGATTCAATAAATGTGTCAGTGATTGTTACTTAGTTACATTAATTTTTTAACCACGTTATTTAGTTGTGGGATGAAATCTGCAAACAACAACGTATGGCAACAAAATCTCACAGCTGTGAGATGATGGGATGTCGATTGGTTTACTAACCGTTAACATTTGGATATTAGGATAAAAGTAGCATGAAAACATAAGCAGTGCAAAGACTTCCTATAACGACACATTTACAGTCTAGTTTGGGGAAAGCTGAGGAATTAGGGTGAAGAGACGGTGGATGTTTAACCCTCCCTTGGTTTGACAGCTCGCTCAGCCAGTGAGTTATGAATGATGTTCTTGATAGACTCCGCCCCCTCGCCTTCTAGGAAAGTGCGGTGATCTCCCTCGATGACGTGGACCGACACCTCGCCATCACAGACCTGAAGAAAGACGCATCACACGGTTTGAACATTCAAAGCCTCAGACTGAGAGTTTAAAGAAGAAAACACACACACACACACACACACACACACACACACACACACACACACACACACACACAGTAAGGATAAGTACTACAGACTGATGTAAATGTGCGTCGTTACCTCGCTGAGCTTATAGTCAGCTCCCAGGTTTTGCTCATATTCGCTGCTGGTTTTGGCGCGCAGCAGCTTCACACTGCCGTGGTATTTTGCAGAAGGTACATATGCATCAGCAGCCTTTAGCTTGTAGTAGAAGGCGGAGGCTGCAAAATGCAGTGAGTCTCGGTCGATGTCCTTGTGAGCGGAGGTGATTAGGTCCACCGCCACACTGACACGTGCACTCAGGTCTGACAGCGGAAGAAGAGTCTCCAAAAGCTGTAAGACGAAACCATGGAGACGACTGTAAGTTCATAGCAAACTTTACCGCGTGCTCGTGGAGAGATTATTGTTTTCAGAAAAGTGACACATAATTAATGCACATCACAGTACTTATTATATAAAAATGCATAATGAAGATGTTTCGATATTCAGGAGTTACAAATGTCAGCTTTCAGTGAGAAACTGTACGAAGCTTTGATTTAACCGAATGTTTTACTTTAGTCTCTATAACAGGTCCAAACATCACATCATTGAGTCAAACCTGCACCACACACACAGACTGTGCTGGAACAGCAGCTTCAGACTGGACTATGTTACAGTCACCATCTTTACCTTACAGTTACAAGCACCGTGAGGCAACAGTTGAGGTTGTGTGGCCTTTAACGCTGATGCCACATAAAGGAGTATTTGTGTGTGAACGTGTGGGTCAGAGCCAGTATACCTTGTTGTATTCAATGCCAGTGAACTGCTGGATGAAGGCACACAAGGCTTCAGTCTCAGCCTCAGACTCGTTGCCGGGGGTTAGCTTGGCCCTGTAGCTCTGCAAATGAAAAACACAGTTAAACCTGGTCACATGCAGATCATGTGACCAGAGCTCATCCTTCAAAACCAACATCACTCCCATTATACAGCAGCTTAGTTAGAATAAGGAAACAGCCTTTATCAGTGTTAGAGTGACTGGTGCAGTAAATTCCCACATATACTGAAAGCTTAACAAATCATATTGTGACTATGATAACCTGCTGTTCCCGGATCAGGCCTGTGATTTCATCCATCACAGGTCAACACGTTCAGGTAAAATCCCCGAGCGTGACATGTGACATGTGACGCTTCCTTCACATTTAATGCATCTGCGGCTCACTGCCAATCATCCCTAATATGTTTTGATTGCATGAAATAAAGATGCGCGAGTGTTTCTCTGACCTGTGTGTACGCCGCCACATATGAATGTGAGCCATCAAAGAGAAACAGGAACTCCACCGGCTGATTCTGGGTCTGCAGCTGAGAGCACATTTCAAATGCTACACAGGCACCAAAAGAATATCCAGCGACTCTGTACGGCCCGTCCGGCTGCACCTGCCTGACACAGCTCACGTAGTAGGCAGCCAGGGACTCAATGCTATCCAGAGGAGCAGCTGCAAAGGAAACACACGAGGCCGAGTTAGTTTGGCTGCACAGTGACATAAACAGCTGGTGCACGACACGTGAGCTCTGAGAACAGAACCACAAACTTTTAAACTGTGACTGTGGCCAGAAACGCAGAAAACATGAAATCACATCAGGTTTTTGATTTTTCTCGGGCCATTATGGAGGGAGCTGTATATGTACACGCATAAATTAGCACAATGTTTGTAGTTTTACCTTTTTACAATCAGACTTTCAGCTTTAACACATTTTGCTGTTTAACAGTTACACACGTTTTGCTACACATGATTGGGACACCTGGTGAGGACGCACACTCATCATTTGATGACAAGTAAGGAGACGTCGTATCCACGATGGTTCAAAGTGTTGATTTTGTATTTTAAAGTTTTTCTCTGTGACTGTAAAGTCATTTTAATATGAGCCCCATTATGCTGACAAACCCACACAGCTCAGCAACGCCAACGAGCCTGAAACTCAAACAACATGAAAAGTTATCCATGAAGCGCCAACAACAGCTGCAGCAGGGCTCTTTATACTGTAAGATAAAGATCCTACAAAAGTACAAAGCCTCACAAACCACATGTAGCCTGGTTGGGCAAACTCCCACAGACCCTGCAATGCAGTCGAGAGGACAACGAGCTGCTCCAGTGTTCATGACCAGAACACAAACTGCTTCCTCCTGAATCAGAGGCCTGACTGACAGACACACCCTGGCATAGAGGAGGCTGGGGAGTGTGACAGTTGAGCACACGCTCAGGTCTAGGTTTTTAAACAGGGGAACCACCACCCCAGTCTGCCAGTCCAGAGGCAGCATCCCAGAGCTTCACGCAGCGTCGTGTCAGCCAGGACGGCCCTACAACACCCAGATCCTTCTCATCAACCTCAGGTCTGTCCTAAATCCAGGAGCTACCACGACGCGTACCACAAAATGCATCGCACTGGTTCTTCCCAGTAGTTCAACTCCTTGGAACTGGTTGTCTGCTTGCCTATGAATCCTGCTTATTGGTTCCACTTGTGCTACAATCAGGACGAATTGTAGTGGCGCAGTCCAAAGCTGGACATGAATATTATTTTTATATTTTATTTTTATTGCACAAAAGGACGAGAGTGCTAAAGTGCAAACTGGACCTGGACAGACAGCATGCTAGCTCCAAGCTATCCAAGAGCTCAGAGCGATGAGGAAGCTGAGCTTCAGCAGGTAACAGAGGCAGTGATGATCAGTCGAGCTGTCGCCTCTGTTATAGCTCATCATGTTTCTAAGGTACCAGCACAAACACACAGTGTGTTTGTGCTGGTTTTCATGTTTGCTCTAAACTCTGTGTGTCCTGTTTGCAAAGAGATGTTTGTGTGTGTGACTGCAGGTTTATATTGTTAAATGTAATTATGAGACAGTGCACTTCACAGAGAAAGCACTGTAACAAGTAACTAATAGACAAGTAACTAATTACTTTGTCTTGGGAGTAATTAAGATACATAGAACACTTCTAAAAAAGTAATGCAGTGTACAGAGTACAGAGTACACCAATGACCCAAACACTGATCACACCTCCAACATTTGACATCATATAATTCACTCATAATGAATGTGTTTGACTGTTCTCCGACTCTCACAGCGGAGCCAATAAGAATCAATAATAGAATCAATAAAAGAATTGATTCCATAAGTGACGTCAGTAATGGAGTCAGTTTCCATCCGCAGACACACCTCAACACTATCAGCCCAGAACCCGGACCTGGACCCAGCAGTGTGGGATCCTGCTGAGCTGTGGACGTCCTGAAGGATTCTAGCTTTGATTGACTTCAATCACAAAAAGCTTCCTCAGAGAGTCGAGGCTGTGCTGAGGAAGGTGGACACACCAAATACTGACTGAAGTCTACAAACTGTTTCTGACTGCATCCACCTGAGTCTGCACACGTTTCAATGAAGGACTCTGTATTTTGAAAGGAAATATGCACAGTAGCTCCTGCCTTTTGTGCAGCACTCTGTATTTTCATTGTCTTTAAAGTATAACAAACCTTTGGTGCACTGCAAGCCGTAGCAAGGCACACTGAGCTTAGAAGCAAGAGTCTTAAAGGCTGCGATGGAGCCCTCGATGGGATGTACCAGGAACAGGGGCGCGTCCTGGCTCTTCACCTTGTTGAGTGACATCACAGTAGGGCTGCTGGGGCTGACCAACAGCTTGGTCAGATCAGACTCCAACACAGAGCGAACGCCGTCCTTCTTAGCTGTAGTGTGTGGAGATGTACTCAGTTATGTTTGTACACACAAACACATTTCATACTAACAAGAGTCTTAAAATGCAACAAGATGAGCTAGATTTAAAAAAATACATCAGTGCTTTTTTACAACTTGAAACCTTTTCAAAGATCTTTTGCATTTAAAGAGCAGCTCTTCATACCGCTTGTTCCTTCTGGCTTGCTATTGGCCAGCTCTCGCAACTTGTTAATGGTGAGCTGGCGGATATCCCTCATGGCCATGACGATGTCATAGTCGCGTTCCAGAGTCTGGCGAACCTCAACGCCCATCAAAGAGTCCAGACCCAAATCAGCCAATGAGGTGTCAGCATTCAGACTGCTGACATCCCGCACACCTGTGAGTGAGAAGAAGTTAAAAACAACAAAGAAATGAGTCGATGTCTGTGATACAAAGTAACCTCAAAGATTACCAAAGCGACTCAGGACGGAGGTCTTTTCTTATATAACACCTTTATGAACGCTAGTTTGGTATAACTTGACTCTTACCTAGAATGTGAGCTACAGCATCCACCAAGTCTTTCCGGTTTCCTGCTTCACTCTTTACGACCGTCCTCTCTGCCAGCACAAAGCTGGACACCACTGGGTGCTGCTGGCACAGGAAGAAGTCCAGCACTTCCAGACAGGAGGCCATGCGCTGCGGGAGGGTGCCACCGATCACAGCATCATTCCCACCCATGGTCTCTAGAACCACCCCAACATCACCAATGGCACCCCACTGGACTGCAAGTCCAGGCAGGCCATCATAGTGGCGCTTCTCACACACGCGCTCCATCGCAGAGTTGGCGTAGCCATAATTACTTTGGCCAGCGTTGCCACGGCCACAGCTGACTGAAGAGAAGGCCACAAAGTGTCTGAGCTCGGGACACAGTTTCCTTGTTACTCTAGAGAGGGAATGGAAGCATCCAGAGATCAGCTCATGATGGTACCCAGTGACACACAGAGGGAGGAGCCACTCTTGACTTACCTGTCCAGGTTGATGGTGCCGTCATTTTTAGGTTTGTTAACTTCGAGATAAAGCTGAGGAGTTAAATTCTCCAACATACCGTCTTTCAACACCTGAATGCAAACAAACATCAACAAACGGTCACTTTACACGTTAACTAGTAGTTGTTTAGCTGTTAGCATGTTAGCATGTGATAGATGAGAAATTTGAGAGCATCGTTCTTCCTTTTGTTTTCGTTGCATGTCATGTGACACTGCAGCTATTGAAGTCCAACAAAGGGATCTGACCATCATTCCAGTATGCAGTAATAATGCGATAATAATGCAGTAATAATGCAGCAATAATGCAGTAATAATGCAGCATCCAAACACTGACAGCAACGTCAGACAGCAAGTGACGCGGCTGCTGGAAGGTGGACGACGTCGTAAATGTAAACAAACCGTCTTGACTGAGAAGTTACTTTAGAAAATAAAATTCTGTATGTATTTTTTTTTAATTAAAAGTAAAGAAAGAAAGCTACTGTTAGGTATTAGCACTGGTACAAACATGAAAGGTAGCACTCTCCCCTGCTCGCTGTAAAAAGTCACTGCTGCCTCTAACACATCCACGGCTTGTTTCTGGGAGGGGCAGTTACCCCACCCACAGTTAGTTAGTGACACTGAAGAGCAAAAGTATGGAGGGCTCAGCTCAGTGACAGCTACAGCAGCCAAAGTGCACTAACCACATACATGTAGTCCAAATTTAGGAAGGACCATAAAACCTGTGAAAACATGATTTTTCCAAGGTGACACATATAAATAACTAAAGGGAATCTGACCATGGCTAGGTGAAAGACACCACCCACTGGACCCATGGCACGGGCCTCAGCAATCAGTTGCTCTGTTCCTTTCAGTGTGCCGACATCACTGGTGGACACAAACACCTCCACGCCCTGATTCTGCCATTCATGCACCCGCTTCGCCTGGTAACCTGAAGACAGTTCAACAGTGAAGCTGTAAGATGAGTCACATCAGCACTGATGCAGGACTGTGCACATCAGTAAGAAGCACCGTGTCATCGTGCCTTACCGTTTCTCACGCCTGATCTAGAAGTCAGCACCAGTTTGCGGGCTCCCCTCTCCATCAGCCACTGAGCAAGCTCCAAACCAAACCCCCCGAGCCCCCCAGTTATAATGTAGGAGTGGGACGAGTGGCAGAAGGTGCGACAGATAGCTGGCAGCGACAGAGGGCAAGCAGCCTGTACAGCTGCTCCCTGTTCCTCACAACGCACCTGTGAGAAAAGAAAAGCTGGTCAGAAGATAAGCACCAGTCCAACCACTCTGCAGTCACAGTAACATACCAACCACATGCATGTAGGGATGGGCAGGTCCAGTACAAACACTTCACTCACCTGAACCAGGACCTTGCCGATGTGCTTGCCCTGAGCCATGTATCTGAATGCTTGCTCCACTTGGTCCTTATCGAACACTGTGGTTCTCAGAGGCTGAACTACTCCTCCCACAATGCCCTCCTGCAGACACTGGGACACCTCCTCCCACTCTTGATTGCCCTCTTCAAAGAGAGCATCCAGCAGGATACCATGGAAAGCCACATTCTTAAGGAATAACGCCATCCCTGAAGGAATCACAGCAACGTGACAGCGTTTGTCAAGGCTTCAAGAATCGTTTATGACAACAAAACTCTGGTTAACACCTACAGGAACCTTTAAAAAATGAATAAAACAGGTTTATATATTCATCTATCCTGTTGTCAATAAACACCAAATCTACTGACCCAGAGGAGTGTTGTTGGAAAGGTCATATTTGCCGATCTCCAGGAATCGTCCGTGTCGAGCGAGGCAGCGAACACTGGCCTGCAGCTTCTCCTCAGCCAGAGAATTCAGCACCACATCCACCCCTGAAACACACACAGCAAACACAACGTCACACAGTCAGTGTATAATATGGAAGTATAACTGTGGTGATTTCTCAGTGCACACAACTGTTACTTGTTAAACTCAAAAACCTGCTAAAGCTTTGTGTGCATAAGTCTTGTTGCAGGACATTCTTGGGTTCCTCAACATGGAACAAAGTGTCTGCAGTACATGTGCCGTGTTCCACACCGGCTTTTAAAATCCCACAGAGGAAACATCAAACATGTTAGAGGAGGCGGAGCTGACAACGACAAACAGCACCAGTGCTCACACAGAAGCACACACAGTCATCGATGCAGCACTGGGAGGAAACACACTGGCACAGGTGCAGGATGCAGATTTCACCAATAATGAGTTTAAAGTGAGCTCCTGAGCAGCAGCACCGTGACCTGACGGGGAAAATTACAATTAAAAGAAAGACAAGAAATTCTGGACTTAATGTCCGTCTCTGGATCCAAGACCGGCTCTCTGTTCAAACAGTCCAGTCTCTGATCCTTTGAGTATAATCCATAAGGCGGTGCAGAGCCTGGATGGAGCCGACGGGTGAGGGCACTGCCTCTGGCCTTCACATATCTCGCCTGCCTTCTCAAGCCGGGGCCCCGAGCAGCTTTGCAGGCCCAGCTTTCATCAGCCACTCACAGCAGCCCCTCTGCTCTTGGAATACGACTGTGTTCAAAGGCTGGAGTAACCTGTAAGTGCCATTTATACTAATGTATATTAACGCTCAGGGAATATTGTTTGGAAGAATGGTCTTCCATCCCTGCAGCAGAGCACAGGGAATGATTGCTGACTGCTAATCCAAGATATCTGATGTCATGTCAATCGTCCCCTGGAGCACTGAGAGCAGCTACCTTTGCCTTGTGTGTGGAGCAGAATGTGCCGTTCGAAGGAAGTATCTCTGGAGTTGGCGAAAGCCTCTGCTGATAGCTGAGGGAATCTCTTCTGCAGGTACGTCCGCTTCTCCATTGAGCCTAGACAAGAGGCCCCGCCCCCAAAGTTAGGGTAAAAAGACATGAGATATAATTACAGGTTCTTAGCAAAGGCTTTAAAAGAATCTATAATAAGAGTTTGATGTTGTTACTGTGAGTCTGTGTGCGAGTGTTACATACTCACCGACTGTAGTAAACACTCTGCACTTCTTACTGAGCGCTATGGCGATGGCAGCCTGGCCCACGCCTCCTGACCCTGAGTGGATGAGCACGGTCTCTCCAGGGCGTAATCTGCCACGCACTACCAGGGAGTAATACGCTGTGGCATAAACCACTGGCACAGAAGCTGCCTGCTCCAGTGTCCTGCAAACACACACACACACAATAAGTGTGTGTTTTATGTAGCAGGATGTAATTGTGCTGTATGCTGGAGAAACTGCACAGCAGTAGCTTCATGAATGAGACTAATGAATAAATGAATCCTGTGTCAGTGCTCCGCCTTCAGGCTTGGACACTGAAGACTGTCTCACCTAATAATCGAGTACTTACACGCCTGTCTGCTCATTCACACACACATTCATACAGTGATTCTTTTATCTAACACACACACCCACACACGTGCACACGCACGGACACACACACACACACACGTGCACACACACAGCTTTGTCATCATATCAGCAGGTGTCTGTGAGGGTTCAGCTAAAGAGGATCTTTGTGTTACAGATGTGTAGGACGTGCTGATACTGTGTATCTGCAGGACTAAACTGAGGTGAGTTGATACAATGTTTCTAATCAGGCTGTTCAGTTTGAGGACTTTCAGCACAAACAGCTTCATGTGTGGAAACAGACTGATGAGAACGTTCAGAGTTCACCGCACACTGACCAGCTGTGGGGAACCTCCCAAAGGAACCTTCTGTCAGCATCCACAACCGTCGCCAGGCCTTTAGCAGGCAACAGCCCCATCACACGACGCCCGCTGGGGTCGCGACCAGAAAACTCCATACCCAGCATGCACTGCTTTAGAGCCTGGTCCCCTTTACAACAAATAACGAATGGAAAAGGTTTGTCATGTGACTGCAGCTCTGAATGTTCAACAACAGCATCACACACTACGACCCACCAGTGTGTGGCATTACTTGCTGTGTACAGACACACTACCTGGGATGGCGTCAGGCGGCAGCTTGCCAGTAGCCAGCATGATATCTCTGAAGTTGAGCGAGCTGTAGTAGACGTGGCACAGCTGCACAGCAGGGCTGCTGCTCACAAAGTGGCGAAGCGGGGACGCGATCCAGCGCAGAGACGACAGGTCACCTCGTGTCAGCACGTTGACGTAAGCAGCCTCGGTCGGCGCTTCATTTACATCTGAAACGGCACGCAGAAAAGCCTCAGTGAGCACGGGAACCAAGAGGGAACTAAGAGGGAACTAAGAGGGAACTAGGTGGGAACTAAGAGGGAACTAGGTGGGAACTAAGAGGGAACTAGGTGGGAACTAAGAGGGAACTAGGTGGGAACTAAGAGGGAACTAGGTGGGAACTAAGAGGGAAATAGGTGGAAACTAAGAGGGAAATAGGTGGAAACTAAGAGGGAACTAGGTGGGAACTAAGAGGGAACTAGGTGGGAACTAAGAGGGAACCAAGAGGGAACTAAGAGGGAACAAGGCAGAACTGTCTAACTCACTGCTGGGTTCAAACACCTGCAGCAGGTGCGCCTTACAGGGCTTTGTGAGAGAGCACAGCTCAACAATTAAAAGTCATTCTGACTGTGACGACTGTTTGTTTCATGTAATTTTACAGTTTTGCAGATTTTACAGATTCATTTTTGTAAAAAGTGCAGCTGAATCTCAACTCTCAGAGTGTTGCAGCGTCTTGAAATAGAAGTGTAAGAATGACGTGTAAATAACAAAGTCATTATTTTTCTTTATGTTTGTGATGTCATTCATAGGAAGTGCGTCCTTCACACGTTTAGAGCGCAGGCCGAGACATGTAAAGTGACCTGGACACAAACATGAGTGGATACTGACACGTGACCATCTGCAGCTCATTCGCCTCCTTAAATACACCGTATGAGTGTGAGTCAAACCATGAGTGATGAGCTGGTGTCTGAAGGTGCCCCAGCGTCCGTCCCTGAACACGTTCATGACCAGATCCTTCTGCAGTACTGACTGGATGGACTGGTGGTCCTGCTGGAGGGCTGGTGCTGCTGAAGACTCGTTTAGATTGGACACAAACACACAGCTGGTGACAAAACGAGAGAAGACGCACAAACAGGCATAAAGACACGTTTGTCCTGCTGTAACACATGAATAATACAACAGTGAACCCAAAGTGTTGAACCAGGTCAGACTGTGACAGACTTTAGCTTGGCCTGAACCTGGAAGCGGAGAACGAGTCCTCAGAGGTTTGAGCCTCTGAGTCAGGCCTGTGGGATCAACTGATCCTTATCATTTGACTTTACACAGAAATAAAAGCAACAGAAAGTATCCACTATGTTTCCACTGTACAAGTGAAGTGTTGTTAACGACTCACCGATCACACTCGTGCTGAGTCTATTAGAAACCTGTGCTTTGGCACATTAGTGATCATCAGTAAGATCCAGCAGTGCTGTTAGCATGTTAGCGTGTGCCAACATGGACTCTAAATCCTGACTGGAAGTCTTGGTGTGACCCTTTCTAAATAAAACCTGCAGTGTGAAAACAACGAGCTGTTAACGATGTCTTACCGTATTCGGTTGCCACCAGGCTCTTGCCGTAAACAGTTGACCATTCCCACAATCCCACACTCTGCCTGAGAAGCAGTCAGCCACACTGGATGGTCTGAGGACACTGACATCACTTCCTGCTGCGGAGCAAAGTCCCCCACAGTTAGACTTTTAAACAGCTCAAATCTCTCTCATATATAGTTTATGATAACACAGAGAAACCAGCCAATCAGACGAGCCTGATGAGCAAGCACTTTGGCTGCTGTGAGTGTTCGGGGACAACGACAGACAGAGAGACGACGTGGGACCCACCTTGAGCGTTTCCACCCACTGATAGTCTTTGCTGTCCACAGGCAGGAAAACCGGCTGTTTGCTCACAGACTGACGGCGACACAGAAAGAGGGCGGAGCCATAGAAAGACTTCCTGACAGCCACCAGGTTAAGAGACTCCTCTGAGAACACTTCCTCCCACTCAGCCTTCAAACAAAATCAGAATAATCAAAACTCAGCTGACAGCACGTCACAGGAGCAGAGCAGGGTGTAAAAATGTGTTTAAACACACCTGTGTGAGGAGTCCCTGCTGGCTGCTGCTCTGAGCAGTGCTGGACAGGAAGGCCACAGTCTCCCCCACAGTCTCCCCCTTCAGCAGCGTGTGGAGGAGAACAAACCCACTTTCTTTGGCTCCAGATGCCAGATTTGCTACCAGCAGCCTGGGCTCTGTCCTCACTGGACCCCATGCATGGTTACACAGCACCAGGTCTGCCCCCACAGCAATGTCTCCAGCAGCTGGGCCGGTCAGAGGATCCCACTGAGCCGCAGCGACACCGAGCTCCTCCAGGGGAGCCTGGTGGGGGGCCAGAAGGTCCAGACTGGCCGCAGTCGCAGTGTAGTCCACACGGAGCATGGGCTGGATGTTGAGCAGGGGCATGACACGAGAGAAGAGCTGGCTGTCGTCTGAGAGAGCCTGCAGGAGTCAGAGACGTGAAAATGATGAGTGTGTGGAAATAATCCAGCTGAATCCAGCTGTTTGTGAGTCTTACCTCCAACACTTTGATCCTGCCAGGTGTGCTGTTTTCCACCGTGATGTCGAGGCAATGTCTCAGGGCGTCGCTGACCAGCAGACC
Organism: Pelmatolapia mariae; assembly: GCF_036321145.2. Classification (NCBI taxonomy): domain Eukaryota; kingdom Metazoa; phylum Chordata; class Actinopteri; order Cichliformes; family Cichlidae; genus Pelmatolapia; species Pelmatolapia mariae. Next base: position 31,311,517 of record NC_086234.1, on the reverse strand, counting down.
CTGGAGCAGGTCGTCTTTAAGCAGGCACACCCGCTCCTTCTGCACCACCTGCTCCAGCTCAGAGTGGAGGTTCCCATTGAACTCGAGGCCACAGAGCAGGGTTAGCAGCCGCAGCAGGCTGGGCTCAGAAGGCTCACCGCTGGGAAGAGGTGCATCCGACCCCCCCTGTAACCCCGGGATGGAGAGCTTGACACCATGAGGGGCCAGCTTCTGCTGCAGTCTGTGGATCAAAGCTGGACAAGGAGGACAGGAAAGAAGACGGACTTTAGCACGATGTTTGGTTTGATGTTCGTCATCTCCTCACGAGGAGATAAAAACAAGTCTAACAGGTAACAGTTATTAAATACATACAGGGATAAAGGTGTGAACGACCAGACAATCCCATGATATCCGTCTCCTCACACATGCAATCATTATTTTGATCCAGTTATCACTCATATGTTTACTGCATGTAAGTGATGCAGGGCCCTGTGATGGAGAGACTCTCTGTACCTTTGCAAAGCCTCAGCTGCTCTGCCAGCTTCCCGTTGGCTGTAAGGCAGTCCGTCTCCACATAAGGAACAAACAGGAATTCCTCCAGTGTGGGCGGGCTCTGCAGCTGCTGCCGGCGAGGGGCTACTGTGGCGTGCAGGCCACAGATCTGGACTCCACCAGCAGTGATGCTGTCAAGGTAACGGCTTACGAGGACATCAACCGCTGCAGGAATCAAACAGAGTCAAACATCGAGCTGAAAGGGACCAAACGCTGAGAGCGAACAGCAGCTGGTGTTTTACACATAAAACAGTCACATCATGTTGGCATGACGGCCACAAACCGCCGTGCTAAAGTAACAATTAGGAGGAGTCACTGCTGCTGATCTGAAGTGAGGGAGGAAAACACACCTTGCTTTCCTTCAGCGTACTCGCTGACTTTTTCCAGGTGTGCAGCCGGATGGACGCACACGGAGCGGATTCTGGTCGGCAAACGCAAACCTCCACCCGGCAGCCCCAAGACGATCATCTGCAACATGGTGTCCAGAAACGTCACCCAGTTTCCTGTCCATTCCAGCTTCCCACGGTCTCCTAGAAACAGCCAATCAGATTATTAGAAAACCAGTCCTACCAACATCAAACTGACTATAATTCGAATGATGTCCTGACTGTCCTTCCAGCGTACCTGCCGTGTTTGACTCCAAGATGCCCTGAAAGGTTTTTCCATAGTCGTAACCTCGCAGTCTGAGCTCCTTGTAGATCTCGTGTGCGTTAAGCTTCATCGAGGCGTCGCTCCTGTCGGCAGCCTGCCGGCTGATCTCACTGTGGAATGAATCGAGTGCCGACTCCTCCAGGATGCTCACCTTACCTGAAAACCATTTGTGCAGCGATTCTGAATATTCACGAGTTCATACTGAAAGTCTGCAGACGAGTTTTACTCTGTCACTGGAAAAACTAACTGAGACCTCTGAGGTTTTGTTCACTGGTCACAGAGCTTCACCTCAGTCTGATGGATGCAGCTGGGTGTCATGTGACCTGAGCTACAGCCGGCCTGTGCTGAACCAATCAGCAGCTGAGCGAGACGGGAAACGTTTGTGTTCTCACAGCCGTTTAAACGATGCTGCGCTAAATAATAAACAATATGTTTGTGGATATAATGTTGTGTGTGTGTGATTTTCAGCTACAAATGTAAACGATGTGTAAACTTTGGGATGTTTATCAGCAGCTCAGCCTGTGCGCTCATGATGGCAGCAAAGACGTACCGCTGACAGTCAGGTTCCCGTTCTCCGAAACCTCAAACCTGCTGGTGGCGAGCATGAGACGCACCTCCAACTGCACCGCACCTGTGACAAACAGTCAACAGCTTCATCCACTATAACAATAATAATAATAATAATAATAATAATAACAATAACAATAACAATAACAATAATAATAATAATAATGATAATAATGCACTTATCAAAAACAGGGTTTTTCACAATAAAAGTCACAAAAAACAGATTAAATGTAAAGATGTTGCTGTTGATTATTTTAGTGATGAAGTCGTCTGGCAGTGACTCCATCGAGTCATCGAGGAAATGGAAATGAAATACTTCTGTCTTATTAACGAGGAAAAATAATTATTCAGAAGAAAAATCAGACTGAGCTGCTGGTGCGTACAACGTCTAACCCTTGGATTCATGTGACACAGTAAAGTAAATGGTAAATGGACTGGTTCTTATATAGCGCTTTTCTACTCTTCTGAGCACTCAAAGCACTTTACACAACTTGTGCATTCACCCATTCGCACAAGCACATTGTTCTAAGTGCTTTCTAAGTAACATTCACACACATTCATACTCCGATGGATGCATCGGAGAGCAATTTGGGGGTTAATATCTTGCCCAAGGATATTTGGCATGCAGACTAGGGGAAGCCAGGAATCGAACCACCAACCTTCCAATCAGTAGATGACCTGCTCTACCGCCTGAGCTACAGCCACCCCACCATCATTTGTCAAAGAAAACATCTTTAAAATTATCTCAAAGGTCAAATTCAGCTAGAATAACATCGATACGCAACCGAAACAAAGATGTATGTCAGTCTCCTTGGAAGGTTTCTGAATTTAATACAAGGCGTTAGGAAGGAAGCAAGGAATTAAGGAAGGAAGATTTTTAAATATTAATGCCAATATTTGATATTATTTCACTTTCAATCTGAAAAATGTTACAAAAGCCTCGTTTGACGTGGTTTAACATGCCGGTGCACTGCAGAGCAACGCAGAGCGCTGGCGTGTCAAACGAAGCACGGCAGCCAATAACGAGCGTCGAGGATTTTCATCATCCAATCACAGAGTTCAGGGATTTAAACGCCACGTGTGAAATCTTCAGTGTGGCGTAACTAAGACGCTCGGCAGTCCTTACAGAGCTGTATCACGTCTCACCGCCTCCACATCATCTCTTACTGGTTAAAGTGGGACTGACAGGATAGGCACTGGGCCAATCACATGACCTCACCTGCTTGACGAGGTCATGTGATCGTGGTTCGAGCCATTAACAAGCCACGCCTCCCATACTTACTGGCGTTTGACAGGATGGTGGCCCTGTGGATAGTCACGTCCTCAAAGGTTACGGGTGTCGTTTCCATGACAACCCCTAGACTCCTCACCAAGGTGCGCCAGGCCAGCACCAGGTAACCGGTCGCCGGGTAGAGGACACGCCCATCGATGCTGTGTCCAATGAGATAGTGGTCTGCAGACTCTGGGCTTACGTCTGTTACATCAATGACACGACGTTAAACCAAATCAGAAAAATGTTTTTACTGCGATGGAAACGCTGCGAGCGCACTTCTTACCAATGTTATACACCGCCGCAGAACCAGAGCCTCCCGAGCCCGACAGGAAGTGTTCCGCTTTAGGGATATCCCACGTCTGGGCGTGGTCCCACTGCACCAAGGGCGAGATCATTGGAGTGCCAACCGGCACAGGGTAGGTCACAGCGGGGCACAGGGCGTTGGCGTCCACGTCGATGCTAAAGTCAGAGAGTGGTGTGAGTGAGCAGCTGTCACAGTCAAACAGCCAACGAGGGAGGCTCTCCTCACCCGTTCATGAAGATTCTCCCGACGTTGGAGAGGAAAAACTCGAGGTTGTTGGTGTGGCCTCTCTTCATCAGGGGGACGACTGAACACGTGGGCTTCAGGCTGCGCTTCAGGATGGCCTGTGTGAAGAAGTCAGTGTCACATTTCAGCCACAGAGAGTGAAACGCTTTACAGCCCTGGTTTCCAACAGTAACGCCACCGAGCCACGCACCTATTCAGGGAGTGTCCCTGTAAAGTACATCACCCAGTAACATCTGGACACGTGTGTGTGGAAAAAAAAAAAGATATATGATAGAATTTTTAATATAAATTAAAATTTGGGTTTTTTAAACTGTAGCTCAAACACAGCGAGTGCAGACAGGATCAGGGCAGGTGCCTGCAGCCCTGAAACCGCTGGACTCAGACTGGGCCAGCAGACAGTCTGACTGGTTAACACACGCACACAGACACACACGCACGCACGCGGAAACACACAGGAAGCAGCCCCAAATGTGTGAACAGCACTGGTAGCAAACCTGCAGCAGAGCATGCGGAGCTATTTCCAGCACCACGGCGTTTTCAGGCACCAGGCTCAGGCCCTCCTGGAACAGCACGGGGCTCACGAGGTTGTTGACGTGGTATTCAGCCGAGCTGTGCAGAGCCAAAGCAGAGTCCCACTCAGACTGAGGGATGCTGGTGCTCACCCAGCGTGGCGAACGCTTCTTTGGCTCTTTGATCACCTGCAGTGACAGGATGGCAGCTCATTAATATTCAGCACAGCGGTCTGCACCAGGTTTCGTGTGAATGACGCTGCCAGTGTTGGCGCCTGGCACGCTGACCGGACCGAGCATGGATGGGACGTGCGGCGCTATGTACCTTCTTCAGAGCTGCGAGCAGGGCTGGAGCGATGGAGGCCATGTAGTAGGAGTGAAACGCCACCCCGGCACTGCGCACTTCCTTTGCAAACACTCCTTGTTGTTTGAGCTCAGACACAAAGGCACTGACTGCTTCCTGAAGAGTCAAACATGACACATGTTGAAACATCTGGGACCACAGCTGTACAGCAGGACACAGCTTCCATAGTTTAAAACACACTGGGATCTATTATTCTGCCACCTGCTGTCACTCATCTAATAATGAGTTCACTGTGTTTGGCTATAAATAAATAAATGAGAGCGTCACGGCGATCACGTGTGTTATATGATACATGACGCTCAGGTAAAGTAGAGACGTGCTGAGGCAGCCTCGCCTCTGTCAGTGCGCCCCAGGGCAGCTGTGGCTACAATGTAGCTTGCCATTGCCAGTGTGTGAATGTGTGTGTGAATGGGTGAATGACTGAATGTAGTGTAAAGCGCTTTGGGGTCCTTAGGGACTGAGTAAAGCGCTATACAAATGCAGGCCATTTACCATTTACCTTGATTTGGTGCCATATAACTCAAACAATACAGAATCCACATCTGAACCAAAGAGTAAAACAGTGAAATGTGGATTATTAAATATTAGGTCTCTCTCCTCCAAGTCTCTGTTAGTACATGACTTAATAATTGACCAACAAATCGATTTACTCTGCCTTACAGAAACCTGGTTGCAGCAGGATGATTATGTTAGTTTAAATGAATCAACACCCCCGAGTCATTCTAACTACCAGAAACCTCGAAGCACAGGCCGAGGGGGCGGTGTGGCAGCAATTTTTCACACCAGTCTATTAATTAACGAAAGACCAAGACAGACTTTTAATTCATTTGAAAGCCTGATGCTTAGCCTTGTCCAACCCAGCTGTAAAACTCAGAAACCAGTCTTACTTGTTATCATCTATCGTCCACCTGGGCCTTACACAGAGTTTCTCTCTGATTTCTCAGACTTTTTATCTGATTTAGTGCTCAACTCAGATAAAATAATTATTGTGGGTGATTTTAACATCCATGTAGATGCTAAAAATGACAGCCTCAAAATTGCATTTAATCTGTTATTAGACTCAATTGGCTTCTCTCAAAATGTAAAAGAACCCACCCACCACTTTAATCACACTCTAGATCTTGTTTTAACATATGGCATAGAAACTGAACATTTAACAGTGTTTCCTGAAAACCCTCTGCTGTCTGATCATTTCCTGATAACATTTACATTTACAATAATTGATTACACAGCAGTGGAGAGTAGACTTTATCAAACTAGATGTCTTTCTGATAGTGCTGTAACTAAGTTTAAGAATATAATCCACCCACTGTTATCATCTTCAATGCCCTGTACCAACATAGAGCAGGGCAGCTATCTGAACGCTACTCCAACAGAGGTCGATTATCTTGTTAATAATTTTACCTCCTCACTACGTACGACTCTGGATACTGTAGCTCCAGTGAAAACTAAGGTCTCAAATCAGAAGTACCTGACTCCGTGGTATAATTCTCAAACACGTAGCCTAAAGCAGATAACTCGTAAGCTGGAGAGGAAATGGCGTGTCACAAATTTAGAGGATCATCATTTAGCCTGGAGAAATAGTTTGCTGCTTTATAAGAAAGCCCTCCGCAAAGCCAGAACATCTTACTATTCGTCACTGATTGAAGAAAATAAGAACAACCCCAGGTTTCTCTTCAGCACTGTAGCCAGGCTGACAAAAAGTCAGAGCTCTACTGAGCCAACAATCCCTTTAACGTTAACTAGTAATGACTTCATGAACTTCTTCAGAAATAAAATTTTTATCATTAGAGAAAAAATTACCAATAATCATCCCACAGATGTAATATCGTCTACAGCTACTTTTAGTACCATTGATGTTAAGTTAGACTCTTTTTCTCCAATCGATCTTTCTGAGTTAACTTCAATAATTACTTCCTCCAAACCATCAACGTGTCTTTTAGACCCCATTCCTACAAAACTGCTCAAAGAAGTCCTGCCATTAATTAATTCTTCAATCTTAAATATGATCAATCTATCTCTAATAATTGGCTATGTACCACAGGCCTTCAAGGTGGCTGTAGTTAAACCCTTACTTAAAAAGCAATCTCTAGACCCAGCTGTCTTAGCTAATTATAGGCCAATCTCCAACCTTCCTTTCATATCAAAAATCCTTGAAAGAGTAGTTGTCAAACAGCTAACAGATCATCTGCAGAGGAATGGCTTATTTGAAGAGTTTCAGTCAGGTTTCAGAGCTCATCACAGCACAGAAACAGCTTTAGTGAAGGTTACAAATGATCTTCTTATGGCCTCTGACAGTGGACTCATCTCTGTGCTTGTCCTGCTAGACCTCAGTGCAGCGTTTGATACTGTCGACCATAATATCCTATTAGAGCGATTAGAACATGCTGTAGGTATTACAGGTACTGCACTGCAGTGGTTTGTATCATATCTATCTAATAGACTCCAATTTGTTCAAGTAAATGGAGAGTCTTCTTCACATGCTGAGGTTAATTATGGAGTTCCACAGGGTTCAGTGCTAGGACCAATTCTATTTACATTATACATGCTTCCCCTAGGTAGCATCATTAGAAGACATAGCATAAATTTTCACTGCTATGCAGATGATACGCAGCTCTATCTATCCATGAAGCCAGGTAACACACACCAATTAGTTAAACTGCAGGAATGTCTTAAAGACATAAAGACCTGGATGGCCGCTAACTTCCTGCTTCTTAATTCAGATAAAACTGAGGTTATTGTACTCGGCCCTGAAAATCTTAGAAATATGGTATCTAAGCAGATCCTTACTCTGGATGGCATTACCTTGGCCTCCAGTAATGCTGTGAGGAACCTTGGAGTCATTTTTGACCAGGACATGTCCTTCAAGGCACATATTAAACAAATATGTAAGACTGCTTTCTTCCATTTGCGCAACATCTCTAAAATTAGAAATATCCTGTCTCAGAGTGACGCTGAAAAACTAGTTCATGCCTTCATTACTTCCAGGCTGGACTACTGTAACTCATTATTATCAGGATGTCCTAAAAACTCCCTGAAAAGTCTTCAGTTAATCCAAAATGCTGCAGCAAGAGTACTGACAGGGACTAGAAAGAGAGAGCATATTTCTCCTGTTTTGGCTTCCCTTCATTGGCTTCCTGTTAAATCCAGAATTGAATTCAAAATCCTGCTCCTCACATACAAGGTCTTAAATAATCAGGCCCCATCTTATCTTAATGACCTTGTAGTACCATATCACCCTATTAGAGCACTTCGCTCTCGCTCTGCAGGCTTACTTGTTGTTCCTAGAGTATTTAAAAGTAGAATGGGAGGGAGAGCCTTCAGTTTTCAGGCCCCTCTTCTGTGGAACCAGCTTCCAGTTTGGATTCAGGAGACAGACACTATCTCTACTTTCAAGGTTAGGCTTAAAACTTTCCTTTTTGCTAAAGCATATAGTTAGGGCTGGACCAGGTGACCCTGAATCCTCCCTTAGTTATGCTGCAATAGACGTAGGCTGCCGGGGATTCCCATGATGCATTGAGTTTTTCCTTTCCAGTCACTTTCTCACTCACTATGTGTTAATAGACCTCTCTGCATCGAATCATATCTGTTATTAATCTCTGTCTCTCTTCCACAGCATGTCTTTCATCCTGTTTTCCTTCTTTCACCCCAACCGGTCGCAGCAGATGGCCGCCCCTCCCTGAGCCTGGTTCTGCCGGAGGTTTCTTCCTGTTAAAAGGGAGTTTTTCCTTCCCACTGTCGCCAAAGTGCTTGCTCATAGGGGGTCATATGATATGATTGTTGGGTTTTTCTCTGTATTTATTATTGTGCTATCTACTGTACAATATAAAGCGCCTTGAGGCGACTTTTGTTGTGATTTGGCGCTATATAAATAAAATTGAATTGAATTGAAATTGAATTGAAACTGAACCAACCAGCAGAAAAGAAAGAAATTCAAGCTGCAAGGGAAAACCAGGAAAGCGTGTGACCTGAGGGCCGGAGATGGTGACCGTGTCCTCAGCGTTGTGGCAGGCTGGAACCACTCCCTGAGGACACTGAGCGATGCACTCCTCCCAGGTCAGCCCTGCAACACACACAGGAAGCACAAAGCTCAAACATGGCGTCCGACCTTGCAGAATCAGAGCCCTGAACACAACACTGAGTCCCATCTGTTAAAAGAAGACACGCTCTCACCCACTGCAGCCATGCCTCCTGGAGGAAGGCTGGCCTCCTTGATGCAGCGGCCTCTCCAGTACGCAGCCAGGAGGGCCTCGCTGTGACTCAGGGACCGGTCAGCATAGCCACAGGCCAGCTCTCCCACCGAGTGCCCCACGATGCCGTCGGGCTGCAGACCCAGCTTGGTGAGCAGATCGATCTGAGCGATCTGTAAAGACACAAAACACGACCACTGTGACTGAACCTGACATCAGCTGACTGAGACCATGTCGTGTTTCTTTCCCTGCAGAAGTCGATTGCTCTGGCAGTCTGAGTCTTTATCCACCTGTGAACTCAGCAGCCGTAGACGGCCACTGCATGTTTATGCTTCTCCTTGTGCCCACAGATCGCTGCAGGCTCTTTCTGATGCTCTCGGGTCTAATTTGGCTCGACTGTGCAATGCATTCAAAATATTTTCAGGAAGTTTGACCTCTGACCCCTGTTGAGGTTGGGGTCACTGAGATTCAAACTCACCTGACATTTTCAGTAGGTACATCTAAGGTATAGATTTGAAGCTCCTCTCAGCCTTTTCCAGCCGAGAGGTAAAAAACGTCCAATAACTCTTCCTCACTGTGAGCTCAGACTAAACACTCGTTTCCACAGAGTGAGACGTTTCCACACAGGTATTAGTTAAAGCAGGGGCACAGTGATTGGTCGGGTCATAAATAAATGTTTGTGCTGACTCTTCTATAAACTCGTCGTACACATGGATGTGTGCTCGACTCAAAGCTTTGAAAACAAACGAGTGTTGAAATGCTTCCCTTTTCTGCCACATCGGTGTGTGTGAGGCAGCGTCGTTACAGTGCTGCGGTGCTGTACCTGTACTGCAGCCAGGCCAACGAAGGCGTGAACGGTGTCTTCGAACGCGTCCTCCTGAGCCTCCATCAGCAGGCGAGACACCACCAGCCCCGTCTCCTTCAGCGCCGCATCGGACCGCAGAATGGAGTCTCTGAAGTCTGGCAGCTGCATGAGACTGCGGCCCATCCCTGCCCACTGCGTCCCCATACCTGCATTACAGACAGCGCGTAGCAACACGTTGGTATATGAGGTGTGTGCGTGCAGCTCTGCATCACAGCTGTGTTCAAACCCTTTCAAATAAAATGGCAGCAAACTGGAAACAAACTGGCTTTTATGTTGCCAGCCCAGCTGATGGTTGCTTAGTAACAACACTGAGTGTGAGGCACGTTTCCCACAGCGTGCTCTCAGCGACTTCACTCCCATTACGTTCTTGTTCCTCCATCGATCTCATCGTTCACCCCAAATCTGTCCAAACATCTTTGTATCATGTGAAGCATCTCATACTTCTGTGTGCAGCGACTCACCTGAACAAACGTACCACAGAGGCCTGGCGGCGCCCGGCACCTGCTGCGCTTCCACGACGTCGCTCTGAGAGCCAATCAGAGCGAAGCCTCGGTAGGGCATGCTGGCGGCGGGCGCTCCTGACACTTCGTTCAGCAGAGACAGGAAGGCGTCGTCCGCAGCGTGTTCCTTCCCCTTCTGCAGGACGGAGCTCACCGCCGTCTCTGTGCGCCCGCAGGCCTGAAGCATTCTGGGAAGCTTCCCGGGTGAAGCCGAGGCGGCCGTTTTCTCAGCCGGACGAAGGATGACGTGAACGTTGGAACCTCCGAATCCAAAGGAGTTGATCCCTACGATGCCTCCTCGAACGGGAACGGGCCGATCGACGACTCGAACCCGACCGTTGGTGAGGGCGGGGATGTCAGGGTTAGGATGGAGGAAGTGCAGGTTGGGGGCCCAGACTCCTCGCTCCAGAGAGAGCAGCACCTGCACGTCCAATCAAACACATGAGCACCGGTTTAATATGCAAAAAGCAAATAATTACTCATGATTCCAGTTTAACACCGGTTCAATGCAGAGCTCGGAAATGTGGCTGCAGCTCATAAATATTTAATATTCAGGCTTTTTGAAAAAGGCCACAGCTCCAGATTTCTACTACGCAGCACGTCAGAATATTTGGAAGCATTTTTATTTCCCTGAGACGCCATTAAAGGAAGAGTGGAGGAGGTGTGTTTGGGTGGGTGTGGCTCCACCCCGGCGATGGCTGCATACAGGACACAGTGTGTTCATGATCTGTGTGTCTGTCAGCTGATTGGATGTTTCCATCGTCAGACGTTCTCAGTGAGAACATTAGAAGACGACTGTGGTTTCAAACCTTTGCCAGGGCAGCCAGCCCAGAGGCCGGCTCTGGATGACCCATGTTGGACTTGGTGGAGCCAATCAGCAGAGGTTCTCGCTTTGACTCGCAGAAAACGCTGACGATGCCATTCACTTCCTGCGGGTCGCCGACCTGCGTGGACAGAGCAGAGGTTAAACGACGGTGGATCTGGGTCAGTAAGAGCGCCTCTGACAGCTGCACTGACCTTTGTCCCGGTGCCGTGGGCTTCGATGTACTCCACCTGCTCTGGAGACACGCTGGCCTCCTGGTAGAGTGAACGAACCAGCCTCTGCTGCATCTCACCAGAAGGAAACGTCACCCCTGCGTGAGCACGTCACACAAAACCGGTAAACGAAACCATTTCTCCGATCGGCTGTGATGTCCAATTCTTTACTTGGAGTACTTCCAGTGCTTCCCTGGACCTCCTTACCTTGCTCTTTGTATCCGTCTGTGTTGTTGCCTGCGTTGATCACTGTGGCATACACTCTTTTAGCCACCGGTCGTTTAGTCAGCAGCACTGCCACCGCTGCCTCCGAGCGGCAGTATCCATTTCCTGACAACACAAACGTGACGCTTTAACCCTGCAGCACGCTCGTGTGCATGTCACACATTGAAGAGAGTTAAAGCTGAGACCCAAAACGTTCTACGTTATTGAGTTAGTCAAGAAATGTCAAAGTAAATGTAACACAGAAAGATTAAATGTGCCAGCAGCTGGAGGAGGAGCAGCTCCTCCCCATCGCTCCCAAACAGAAACTCTGTGATGTCACGTGTAGACCAGGTGATGTTTTACCTGAAGCATCAAATGACTTGCAGGTCCCCTCTGGACTGAGCATGCCCAGCTTCATGAATTGCACTGAAGTGTTCGGCTTGAGAAGCAGGTTCACTCCCCCAACTAAAGCAGCGTCACAGTGGCCCTGCCGGATGGCGTGGAAGGCGTTTTCTAGAGCCAGCAGGCTGGAGGAGCACGCCGTGTCTATGGCAGTGCTGGGGCCTGGAGAACAAAGGCAGCAGGGTTAGAGCCGGGCGCCACATACGGAGCCGCCCACGGGAATCTGATCGTCCGAGCTACGGTGAGCAAACCACTACGGCACAGAGCGAGCAACAGCTGAGACGACCCTGGAAATGTTTGTGAGAACAGATCTGAGTAAAAACACACAAAATATATCAGCAATAATTCAGTGGACGAATAAAATCAGAGCCCAAATAGTTCATTCAAAGCAGTCCAGCTGCTGCACCGTGCGTGCTCTCTGCACGTTTACGTTCTACCTGTCGACACAACACAAACACTACTGCACGTCACTGATCTGCAGACTGCTTTGCTACTAAGATTAAAGGTGATCCTGAGCTGCAGCAGAGCGTCCACATAAACCCGAGTGTGTGTCTCACTCTGGATCACACTGACAGCACTGCAAACACACACGTGCTGAGCCGTGCTGCGTGCACATACCGCTGAAGTCGAAGAAGTAGGACAGTCTATTGGCCAACATGCCGCGCTGGCAGCCCGTCATGCTGTAGCCCAGGAGCTCCTCTGGATCTCTGCTGAATGCTTCGCCCGCCTCGGAGCCGCTCACACCGATGTACACGCCTGTTTTGCTGCCGCGCAGCGTGGCTGGATTCAGTCCTGCGGCACAACATTTCATTTTCACTCACATGTCGTCTTTCCCCCAACTGCAAACTAAACCTCAGCTCACCAGTCGTTTGCCCTCTCACCTCCATCTACAATAGCCTCATAGGCGATCTCCAGCATGAGGCGCAGCTGCGGGTCCATGCTGTTGGCCTGTTTGGGATGGACTCCAAAGAAGGCTGCGTCGAAGTGGCTGATGTCTTTGAGTTTGCCGTTCCTCTTTGGAAGACCGTACAGACCTGCAAACAGCACAAAGTTACAGCAGCAGGACTCTGATCCCACACATGGTCCACAGCCACTGCTCACACGGAGCACCAGGGTCCAGCACCAAACACGATGCTGTGAGACCAGACTGAGCCAAAGAGGAGGAAAATCCTCAAGAGGACGTTTCTCTTTTCCAGCACAGAGACAGACGGAGGACATCTGAGTGCTTATTACTGCCCATGTGCAGCTCACAGGAAGCAGGCAAAAGCACACAGCAGGTTTATGATCACACCAGTTAGGAATCACCAGTAAAACTTGGATAACGAAACCATGAAGTTAAATCCATATGATGATGATTAAAAAACTTTACTTTTTAACAGGAAGTGAAATAAACTGAAGTGAGACTGGCAGTGATCAGATGAATCAGCTAAAGTAAATAAACCAAGCTGGTGGGAAAAGGCTGTTGGTTAAATCTGCTGCGTCCTCTGTTCCTGATGACTCACATTCATTATTTTACCTTCAAATATGTCAAAGCAGCTAAACTCAGCTGCAGCCTGCAGAGGCAAAAACACTGCTGCACAGTGCAGGAGGGCATGAAATATTAATATTTGAAGAGAAACTCAGCTTAGTAAATGTTACACAGAAACTGAAGGGAGGTTTTTACCTGGTGTCCATCGCCGGTTGTCCTCTGTTACCATATCCACACCATTGATGAGGTTTTCCCAGAATTCCTCCAGGTTACTGGACTCAGGCAGGCGGCCCGATATTCCAGCTATGACGATCTCATCCATGTTTATTTACTGCAGACACAGAGAGCCAATCAGTGACAAGCATTCTGCAGTTTAACGACAATGAATGTGGTCGGTGCTGGGGCCTCATTATTCATGTAACCATGGCAACAACCATCCCAACAATACAGCACTCCATGCTGCACAGGACAGTGACCTAGAAAAAAAACAGATGTGTGTGTGTGTGTGTGTCTCCTCTCTGATCACACTGATGTTTGAAACTTTGTGGACATCTCCAAAAAGTTGAATCTGTTCATCTGGACGTAGCGTTTCGTGGGAGAAACGTTTTGTCATCATCCAGGTGGCTTCTTCAGTCTCAGCTGACTGCAGGTTTCAATCTTATAAACAGTACATTTGCATAATGACTGAAACCAGCCCACTGAAGGAACAATGGGCTGGGAGGTCAGTTCCTTTGTGCACACAGTAAAAACACTGCTGCGTGTGACTGCGACCTGCAGAGCTGCAACTACGTTGTTTCTCCAAAACCATCCAGGTCCAGAGTAAAGCTGTGCCAGAGCCCGGCTCAGCATCACATGCAGCTCTGACCTGCACACTGTGAGGTTGCACCAACAAAGACGGCAACAATCACACTCACGCCACTGTTTTGCTTGTGTGGCATTACAAATGTGAAGACAGCCCGACCACGTTACACAACACGACACAGTCTGAAGGGACTTGGACTCCAGGATGTCCCGCCCCGGGATTAGATCTAGCCCGGCTCCTTCAGTGCACAATCTAATCTTGACCCAGATTACACCTCACTGTGAGCGTACGCAGACAGTTTGCTAACTACGAGCTAGCTGCTAAACTGCAAAGTCACTGTGTGCGCACAGCTCGGCATGACCATTTCTATTCAAGGCACATCCCCCTCGTCTTCCCCCGCTCTCCCTCACTCTGTTCCCTTTGTGTCAGGGCTTCACTCTGCAGCAGCGTGCCACAACAGGACCTGACTTGTCAGCATCTTCACAGGAAAAGCGTGAAACAGTGAACAACAATGACACATGCTCAGCTTCTTCCATGACTCCACACTGTAACTATGTGTGGATCCACGGGCACTGCATGAACAGGAAAAACTTGTTCCTGGATTTCATCTGCACATTAGTTCCCACAAACTTAAAGTCTCACCTCCAGCCCCAGAATGGCCCTTCACACCCCTGAGTTCAGCGCTTGTGTTGCTTTAACACTGCTGTCATTAAAAAGTTTCACGTTGCACTGCAGAGGCTCGACCACTGACTCGATGCTTTCTGAAATAGTGCCAGGAATGAGTTTGGTTTCTTTTGTCAACATATGCTTTAATCTCACTGTCCTACACATGCCTGCTAGCTTAGCTGGTCATTTTAAACTAACTTTGAATGTGAAGCTGATGAAGTGCTGTGAACGATGGTGACTGTAGTTTAAAGCGATCTGACAGATGAGCCAGTCTAAAAAGAATCAATGCTCAGAGCCCTGAAGCACTGTGGTGACCACAGGGCACTGAGCCGCAGTAACAACAGTGCTGCTGTTCACTGGACCCAAGCACCAGCGTGGCCACCATACTGATCAGGGGCCCAGGCCTCCAACACGTGCCTGTCCACGGACCCTCGAGTTCTCCCAGAATGACTGATGGAAGTGGGCTGTCACAGATGCTGATGAGCTACGACCCCCATCCTCAGTGCTCGCTCTGTCCTGGGATCATGTATCCCAGCTCCATGCTGTCACGCAGGTGAGCTGCTGCCTGTCACATTAGTGCCTCACACATCCACCGGCATCACCTGTTAACAAATAACCTGTTCAGGGTCTTTCTGACACACGGACCCTGTCAGCACAGTGAGCTCAGCTGAAGGATGAATTATTGTCCTCCGATAAATGAAACTCTGTGAAGGCAGTAGAGCCACAGAAAGCAGACCCTGGATCAGTCTATGATGGAGGTTATCGGCGGATAGAAAAGAACAACGAGGACCGCTGAGTTCAGGTCCCGGAAAGAGGGATGGAGGACATGCGCTCTCTCACAGCCTCACGTTAGCAGGAGCACGCGGTGACCGGTTGAGCCGGTTATCGCGGTGCCGACACCCGCGCAGGAGACTCGGCCGGTGTGAGCCAGCACAAAGTCCAGTTTGACCCTCGAACCGTGACCCCGCTGCGCTCAGCTTATCACAGCTCAGGTCTCACAGAGGGGCCGCTGACACAGCCGGTCGGGACCGCAATAAGCAGCGTGCAGCAGCCGCGGGCGAGCTTACCTGTCTGAGCCGAACCGACGGATGTTCCGGTAAAACGTGAGGCTGAGCCGCTCAGCACGCTCGGTCATGTGTCGAGTCTTCAGCCGCCGTGGGTGTGAGAGCCTCCGTTAGCCTCCGCGCTTCATTCACGCTTTTTTCTCTGATGAACTTAAATGTGTCACACTCTGCCTGCCCACGCCACATGGGCTGACAACCGCTTGGCTCAGCAGTCCAATGAGAGGAGAGGCAGGGCTGTGCGATCCAGCCAGTGATGGAGCAACTGTGTGGATGCGCGCAGAAAAAAGAGCCGGGGTTACTAACGGTCAACCGGCAGCGGAGCAACGAGAGCAGCCGGCAGATGGGACGCGATAAACTCTAAAGTCATCCTCGTACGACAGGGGGGGGACTGATAGCGTGCACGGGGCGAGGGAGCGTCTGTGTCCGCGGCACTTGCACGCGCAGAGCTGCTCAATGTTACACCGCAGCTGATGATGAGAAGGTGCAGCCGGCAACTTCTGGATGACAGGGGAAGCTGTCCAATCACGGAGCGAGGATGTGAGGCTTCGTCCAATTGCTGCAGACCTGCAGCCACTGATGAGATAGGGTGATTAAAGGGCGGGACCCAACTGTGACGTAGCCAGGAGAGCTCGCGTGACTTGTCAGGGTTACTGGAGTTCACGGTTCAGAGTAGCATGATGGTGTAAGGAGCTGCTGACCTCCGGCTCCACCTGTGGTCAGTACTCATCAGCTCCATCCAGCTCATCGGGACTTTGGCTCCTCAGCTGACGTGAAGTGTCCTGTAATGGACCACAACAAACACACTCATGTACACGAAGCACACAGCTCACCAAAGGAGCCACACCATGACCTGTGTGTCCCACCTGGAGCCTCAGAAGCCAGAGCAGGTCTTACACTGGAGCGCGTGCTTTGGTCCCTGCTGATCCAGTCTGCTTGCCAAATATCCTCGGGCAAGATTTACTCACGCATCCATCGGAGTGTGTGAATGTGTGTGAATGTGTGTGAATGTGAGAAAAAAACAGGAGAAAGTGCTTGTGTGAGTGTGTGACTGCGACTGCTATATAAAAATAGGTCCATTCACCACAATGTAGGTCTGTGGATGGATGATAGCTCAGGTACAGCTCGTGTTGTCTGAAATAAATTCATGTCATACCTCACAGTGTGTCTGTGGATCCTCAGGGCTGCATGACAAAGTGCCCTTGGGCAAAACACTCAAGCTTAATCTGCATCCATGTGAGTGTGCTGCAGGCAGTGAGCGTAACAAAAAGCACTCCGAGTTGTGAGCAGACAGGTGTGTCTCGCTGTCACGCAGCATTCACCTGTGTGTCCCTATACCAGTGCTGCCACACATGATATCCTAATGATGGTTCACTTGTATTTCACAGATCAGCGTTTCCCAGGTTTTCCACAGATACTACGATAATATGAAAGTGAAGGGGACAGTCCCAAACAACACAGAGTGGGTCAGTGTACAAAATTAGCAGTGTGTATCACCTGTTTGGTATCTGGGAATATCAGGAATAAAAGGATGGACTGACAAAGGTTTACTGAGAGGTGAGAGGAAATGTGGTGACAGCTGATATCATATGGAGCATATGGAATATGGTCTCCAGCACTTATAAAATCTCTATTCAGGGGAGAACTGCACCTCCTGTTTCTCCACAACAACATGTTACAGGAGTGGGTTTCTAAACCTGAGGAGAAACAGCAGCAGCTGACTGAAACTCTGCTCGTGTTTCAGAAAGAAGCTGCCTGTAGATCTGATCATGTGTCTGTTAAACCAAGAAGACACGGCTCCTGAGAGTCTCCTACGTTCATAGTTCACCAAAGCAAGTTGCAAACCTGTCAGTGATTGTTTCTGTCACAGTCAGGCCACTGTGAGCTTCTGTTCTGATTCACACCCACAGTGTACGCTGATGACCCAGCTGATCTCTTTGGCAAAGCAGATACTTTCTCGGGGATAAAGCATGTTTTGAAGCTGCTCGTGTGGAAGCCACCGTGGTCTGCTGCAGCAGTGTTTGCGTGTGACTGTCCTCATGTGTTTAGAGACGGATGAACACCAGAGAGAATTACACAGGACAGGACAAAACCTGAAACCTCCCACTACAAGGACATGAAGATGTACTGAAGGACAACAAGACTGGAACAATGATGGGGACACATTTTAACTTTATAAAAGTAAAGTATTTATTCATGAGTACGTGAATTTATGTTGGCGTTCTAACCCCCTGATCACAGTGTTACTTCCTCATGCTGCTGAGGTTGGTTCTTAGTCTTTCTGTAGATTCTGTTAGTTCACTTTTGTGACTCTAGTTTAGCTTCAGGCTTATTAGTTTCCACCACGTGTCTCCAGGTGTCTCCAGGTGTCTCCAGGTGTCTCCAGGTGTCTCCAGGTGTCTCCACGTGTCTCCAGGTGTCTTTACCTTTTTGTCCATGGTTCGTCCGTCTTTGCGTCTGTGTCAGTGTTATGTTTCCTGTTTTATTTTGACAGTCCCTTACTGTGACTCTGTCCAGCTGTGTTCCCCGTGGTGTCCACTCTGCCTCGTCCCCTCCTGTGTGTTTAAGGCCTCTGCTCTTCTCGTGCTGTTTACTCCTGTGTGTTCTGTGTCTCTAGTTTCTTCAGTTACTGGATTTGACAGAGTGTGTGAGAGCGCAGCAAAAAGCTGTGATGCTCCTTAAAATCATGAGTATTCCTCCCTAAAACTCTCACGTGGGTTCAACACGTTTGATTTCTGTTCAGGTTTTTGCTGCTCAGGGTTTGTTTTCTCCTTCTGTTGCAGTGCATATGTGCTCAAGTTGTTCTAATATATATAACAATGTGCATGAAAACAATCACATCTTATTCAGTGTAATCTGTTTGTTCTATAGCTTCATTGTCGGTCAGTCATAGTTGTCCTGTTGTGTTATTCGAGTTCTGCTTCCTGCTCAGTTTGATGGACTCTGTGGTTCAGCTCCAGTTTCAGGTTTTTGGTCCCTTTAGTGTTTCTTATCCGTCCTGGTCTCTGTCTGGTTTGTCTTTGTCCTGCAGTGTTTGTGTCTTTGTGTTCATGTTTACTGTGAGTGTTCTTGTGTTTGTGGTCTGTTTCCTCCTTTGCTGATGTGTGTTTGCTGTTGTTTTCTGTCTGATTATCTTCATTACTTCCACCAGAGTCTTGTTCCCTTCCTTGTCCCACTCTTCTCTCTCTGTTGTGATGTCCGTGATGCTCGTGTGTTACTCCCAGTGAGCCAGCTGCTGGGAGCTCTGGTCTGGGCTTGTCTTCTACGTCCATCTCAGTCTTTAACATTGTAGTTTCTGATCTTGCTGATCCTGGCAGGGACTGCAGGTCTCTTGGTCTTGGTAGTGCTTGACAGTGTTTTAGACTGGCTCCTGCTTTGCTGGACCTCAGTCTGGGGCTGGCTGGGAATCACACCACGACCATGCACCATCATCTGGACTCCAGAGCCACCAAACTGTCTGCTCCTGAGCTCACATTCACCTTTTGGAGAGACAAAAGAAGTTCACTTACAGCTGTTTCATTTGTTGAATTCAGATCCAAAAACACACCAACAGCAGCACAGGTCACTGCGATTCACTGCAGTGACGGTGCAGGTTGGTCCAGTGCAGCCTAATAATGCGTGCCACATCTACGATCTATAAACTGTTCAAAGACATCATAACTCCCACGAGTTTCAACCAGCTGTTCATTACTTGGTTTGGTTACAAATGCTACAAGTGCATTTGTGACATGTGTGCTCAGCTCAACTAAAGTGATGCTTCTCCTATATGTGTGTGTTAGTACCACATAATGCCTAAAATGAATAAAAGAATTCTGTTGCTGATTTTTATGCAGTTCTGTTGACAAACAACAACAACAGTACAAAGTCCAACCTCTCCCTGACTCCTGCTGCCATTCCCACCAGTCTGACGGCCTCCACCATCATTCCCATCCCCAAAACCATGTGAGACCTCTGGGCCTAACGTCTGTACTCACGAAGCACATCCCCATGACAGTGACAATAAAGGCAGATATTCATCATCATCACTGAAATGAGCTGTCAAGGCTGAGCAGAAGTAAATAAACGGTAGTGGACGTGTTCTTATTTAGCACTTTTCTGCTGTAACTGAGCACTCAGTGCTTTCTGCATCCATCCACACAGGCACTTTAAGTACTTTCTATCTAACATTCACGGAGCAACTTGGGCCCAGCATGTTGCCCAACGATCTTTCACATGCAGACTGGAGCAGACAGGGATCGAACCGCCAACCCTTCGATTAGTAGATGACCTGCTGGATGGACAAGAAGCTAAGATTTGTGGCTGTGGTCCGAGTTAGAGGCCGAGATCGTCTGCAGATCGATGTGTCTGTAAGCACCTTCCTGCTCATCATGACCTCCTCTACCTCCTGAACCACAACCACCCAGAAATATTGGCTCAAATAAGTCCTGAGTGTCAGAGTTCACTGTTGGATGTAAGTAAAGACAGAGCATAGATTCACTTTTCTCCCACAGTGGAACTGTACACAAGAAAGCAGCACTGTTGCTTTAACAGCTATCGCAGGCATCTCTAACTCATTGCTGCCTTTATCAACACATCATTCAAACTTTGTGCTTTGTTTTTCTGGTTTCACAATTATTGACTGCAATGATGCCAATCACTGCAAGTCTGCTTCATCTGGTTGGGAAATTGTTCCCTGGAGCGCTGACAGAGACGAGGCCACACGTTGAGCAACAGCTGATCTGTTGCCCTGTCGCTGACTCACACTGGGAGCAGAGTTTGTGTGTTTTATTCGAGTAATATAGAGTTACTGTACTTATGATCACAAACTAGATACAAAATGAGATGAAATGAATTTTTTCATGAGAATCTTAAAGGGAAAATAAAGGAGTTTGTGATGCTGATGTACTGGGTGTGAACTTGTTTTGTCTTCTAAGTAGGGCGTGCTACAAACTGAGACTCAGTGCTCTGACTACACTACAGTGATGTGCAAAGACTGCGAGTATACAGGTTCTTTATACAGACTGCGGCTCATCACAGCGCTGGCCTGTAGGCACACAGATGAGCGCATCGTGGGGAGGATGTGGATACCTTCTGAGTCCGTAAGTCCACGATCCAGAGTGTCCCACAGCATCGTTAATGAGCACAGCGATTCATGCGACACAGTCCTGGACAAGTGCAGCTGTGAGCGTGTCTAAAGAAGAAGAAGAGTTATTTTACACTACGGCTGTGTGAATCACAGATTTATTCTAATGTCTACTACTTCATTCATATAGAGACACAAACATGTACTTGCATTTACAGTATACAGCATTTTTCTAGTGTTGCTGAACACCCACACATTTAACCACAGGGCATTTAGGAACACCACTTAACATAACAAGCATGTTGGAGGAGAATACAGCCATCCAGGCAGGGAGTGAACAGGCCAGCTGGGCTTGGCAGTGCATTAATGCATTCTTTAAGGCTCTTACCTCAGACGTGTCTCTGGGTTTGAGCCCATGGCAAGTGTTTGCAGTCCCTTTGAAGAAAGCCTGGCTCTTTGTTGGTGGGATGTGCTGTTCAGCAGCAGCGGAAGCTCTCTGCATCAGTGCATACTGCAGCTCCTGATGGCACAAACACACTGACACTGTTTCCTGTGCAGCACAGACACGGATGTGTTCTTATTAAAGTAAAGCACATACTGTCCTGGGGTCTTACAGTTCGTGTCTCCCCTCAAGTAAAAACCTCAGATTTTTAATTTGAACACATTTGCACAAAGTGCAGCCTGCACTCATGTGTCAGTGTGTGCTACTGAGGGATGGAGACCACGGCATCTGTAACCATTTCAAATGACACCTACAACAAAGTAACACATTCACACCACTGTAACTGCCACAGACGTGCTGGAGAAGAGTTTATGACCGAGGACGTTGTTGGTGCAGATACCTGAGTGGTGAGCTGATACTGCAGCTGCTCCACAACAGAAAGGCGGCCATGGTGGTCTCCTATTTTCTCTGTGGGGGTGTCCTTCTCCAGGCCCCCCAGTGCTGTTGGACACAGAGATATTTAAGGACCTCTGACTGTTTCATTTTTCATGAGTCTGCCTGTAAACACCACAGAATATATCATCCACCTGTGGAAAGAATAATAACACGTGCATGCTAATAATAGTCCATACATGTAGAGTCTGAATCAGTTTTCTTTTTATGTAATTTTTCCCACTGCAGCCCCACACAGCACTGCTGAGTCTGTATCCATCCAGTACTGAAACAGCACGTTCTCATGCAGTCGCTGCAGCACATTTGATATACGTGTGACTCCCACATCCTGAAACTCTAAATGCTTTTGCTGTCGTTTGCTGTCTCCTCAAAAAGGCACTGGAGTCGCTGTCTTACATTCCTAAAAGGAGGAAACAGCAGGAAAGCCCACATCAGTGCCAACAGAAACTGAATAAAAGAAGGCTAACTGGTCAGGTGGAGTGATGTCAGGCAGACTGATCTGAGATGATCACGATCAGGTACGTGCTGTTCCTACCTGTGTGATTTCACCTGCAGTATCTGAATGAAGACTCACAGGTGCTGGAATTCCTCACATTCCTTCTCTAAAGGAAACTTCATTGTTTCCTTTATTACCTCCTTTAGCATACGATTAACCGGAGCATTCTTTACAACAGGGGAGTAAATAATCCCCATAATTCATAGCGACACACCATCCGACTATTCTTAAGAGGAAAAGTGTGACTGTGCAGGTTCAGTTTGATTTTGTACTGCCAGCATCTAAGTTTGTCCTAAAATTCATTTATGCTTCCATTTATGCTTAAACTGGGATCGGCTGCAGGCTCCCAGCACAGCCACCCTGCTGCTCTGTATCGTGGTGTGCAGTGACGGGTGTGTAACTCTACCCTGCCGTCCATCGGCGGCGATCTGGGCACGGAGGCGGTTGCCCAGCGCGATCAGCTGCTGTTTCTCTCTGCTCAAACGGGCGATGCAGGCTGCTGCCTGCTTCAGCCTGACGCGAAGGAGCTGGGGGTCGCTTTTAGCAGGATGGACGCTCTTAAACACGCCACACATCAGAGCTGGTTTCACATACTTGCTGTCTGCTTGGAGCTGCTGCACCAGTGTCCTCTGAAAAGATGATGATGAAACCATTTTGTGCTGTCTAACAGTGATAGGTAGGGGTTAAGCAGATCAGTGGCTCCATCTCCAAACCTCCTTTAGTACCTGCTGTGTGATGTCATTGGAAGCTGACTCCACACGTGTCACAGCGAGGCGCCTGCCACGTTCATCCAGACACGAACCACCTGAGGACCCACAGCACAAATACGATGCAATGATATGAGGGAGACAATGTGACCAACAAATACCAACAAACCTCAAAGATACAGGTTTCAGTCACTGTGGAAGATGAACATGTTCAACAGCCACAAACACCTCTGCTGCTTAACACCTTATGTACACCTCATGAATAATACCAGCTTGATTTTCAGGCTGTGATCTGTCTGGAACGATGTGTTGTGGGTCCTCTGTGGCTGAAGCCAGGCCCGACAGTGCTGTGACACCTCCTGGCTGCTCCTCGAGGTGCTTACCTGACAGGTGCACCTCCTGCTCCACAGGCTGACGGCAGTCTGAGTCCAGTTTTACAGAGAAGGAGAAGGAGTGTTAAACTTTAGCTTAACACTCAGATTATCCAAAGCTATTATTTTATACATTAAAATGAAAAATAGAAAATGAGTTCATGCTGATTCTAAGCTTTTCTTTCTCACACGCGATGAGCAGAGTGTCTGTGGCTGTAAGTTCAACAAAAGCATGTTTAATAGAAGAATCAGCAGCAGTGATGTGGGTCACTGGGTCAAATCTATCTTAGCATGTGGAGCCCAATGAAAGGGTTTGTGTGTATAGTTTGTCACACTGATGCAGAAACTCATCAAGGTTTGTATACAGAGCGCTGACAGCACCTGCTGTGTTGCCTTTGGAGGCTGAAGATTCCTGATACGCAGGTTGCACTGGTGCCTCAGCGTGAGGTAAGACTAGAAGATGGCCGAGACCTTCCATGTCCT
This sequence comes from Pelmatolapia mariae, assembly GCF_036321145.2. Classification (NCBI taxonomy): domain Eukaryota; kingdom Metazoa; phylum Chordata; class Actinopteri; order Cichliformes; family Cichlidae; genus Pelmatolapia; species Pelmatolapia mariae. Next base: position 31,287,868 of record NC_086234.1, on the reverse strand, counting down.
TTCTCATCTGGGTAACCACAGCACGCAGGGCGCTGTTCTGCTCCTGTAGACGCCGGATCTCCACCGATGCCAGAGAATCCACCTTTGGAGTGAGACCCTGTGGATTTAGATGGTTTTATGTCGTGTAAGTGACGATCCACAGGAAGAAGAACAGGAATTGGAAATTTGCATTATTGTGTGTTGAATGTTCAGATCAAAAATAGAAGAAACGATGAGACTGCAGGGACACCAACAACACAACAATAAATCTGCTTCCATCAGTACTGATCAGGACTATGCAGAACTCTGTGCCGCTCACAGACATGTGCATCACCGTACAGCTTTTTAATTATAATTATGCAAATTTATGGGTAACAAAATTACAAATGTTTTGAGCAATGTGTATATTCATCCTAAATGTACCAGCGTTCGATACTGGTCGATACTGGTCGACAGTATGGAACGCTGCACTGAGGTCTAGCAGGACAAGCACAGAGATGAGTCCACTGTCAGAGGCCATAAGAAGATCATTTGTAACCTTCACTAAAGCTGTTTCTGTGCTGTGATGAGCTCTGAAACCTGACTGAAACTCTTCAAATAAGCCATTCCTCTGCAGATGATCTGTTAGCTGTTTGACAACTACTCTTTCAAGGATGTTTGATATGAAAGGAAGGTTGGAGATTGGCCTGCAAGTCAGCTGAGTGAAGAGCTCCTCAGTCATCAGTGATGTACAGGACAGTAAGATGTCTGTGAAGGTTCTCAGTCATCCAGGTCATCGTAGTCAAAGGAGTTTGCAAAGAAAAGCGGGCTCATGTGATTAGAGGATCACCAGGGGGTCCTTTGTAGCTCTTTGGGGGGAAACTCCCACTGGGTTTAAATCTGGGACTCTCGGCCATTTGACCTTAGAACTGAAGAAGCTTCTCGGATGAGAGGTGAAACGTCTTCAAGCAACTTAAAGAAGTCCAGACGCTTTTCTTTGCAACTCCTTTGACAGGACAGTAAATTACTGCCACCTTGTGGTCACAACAGAGATGAGCATCTGTGAGAAGTCAACCCAGTACAGTGATTCTGACAGATGTCCCACTTTAATAATCACATGCACCCTCAGATGGTGTATTCAAACCCAGGACCTTCTTGCTGTGAGGTTAATCACTGCACCACCGTGCAGCCCTTCTATTAGCTTCTTGTATTCATCTGAAAGTCCCATCTCAACTAATGAGCCAGCATGTTGTAGGCAATGAGAGCACGGCAGAAATCAATAGCAACACTACCGCTATCCAAGCCGAGCTGGACCAGGTGAAGGCTAAAGTGAAATCTATCGAAGCGGTCTGTCGAATTGGTCTGACAAAATGGTGGCTGTACAAGAGACGATGGAGTCCCTCACAAAAGAGGTGAAAGCCCTTAAATACAAATGTGAAGACTTAGAAGGACGGATGAGACGGAAATATCCGGATTACCGGTGTGGCTGAAACCCAGGGATCCAGCTCACCGGAGGTGGTCTCAGCACTCCTCAAAGAGGTGTTTCGGCTTGACAGGGAAGTCTGCGTGGAAAGATCTCATCACAGTCTGACTCAACGGAGACCCGGGATACCCCACAAGTTATCATTGCTAAATTAAACAGCAAAGGAGATGCGGCGGACATCCTCAGGAGAGTGTGCAGAGGTAAACTACTCTTCAACGGAAACCCAATCGCCATAATCCCCGACTACACAGCCAGCGTGGCGAAAGCCAGGGCGGCTTTCACTGCGTGAGGAAGATACTCCACGATAGACCGGGACTCCGCTTTGGCATCCTGTACCCTGCCAGATTTCATGTCTCTTACAACAACGTTGAAAAAGAGTTTGTGGATGCTGCCAAAGCCTTGGATTATGTCAAGGAAAACATACTTTCTCCAGCAGATGGTGAACTATGATTGTCTTATCTCCTGGACCAAGCTGGAAGGTAACTCGGAGTTCTTTATGTCAGTAAGCTACATCACAGTGCCTAGTTGCAAGTCGTGCAGGTTGGTTGCACTGAGACTGCTCGCCCAGCAATTTTCCCCGAACTTCAGTTCATCATATGAAGACATCTAAACTTGAGTTAGCTGCATTCGGGGACTTGTTGACTTTTTGTCTTGTTGTTGTCTGACCTGTTCAGGTCCCTTGTTCTCCCGGGGATCATTTGATGGGTAAAAAACTTGTACAAGGTGTTTTATATATTCGTTTTTGGTTTGTTGGTTTGATGGTTCCTTTTGTTTTGGGTCATCATGGAGTTCAAAATTACTTATGCTCCCAGATATCTCTCAAACTTCACTCTAAAGAGTTAAGATGGATTTGCTTAAGTCATAAGTTATAATGTCGAAGGCCTCCACAGCCCTTTTAAAAGAGGTAATACTAGGTCAGCTACAAAGTTTCAATTGTCATATAGCTTTTTTACAGGAGACACGTTTATCTGATGTTGAGCATGACAAGCTACAAAGGCCGTGGGCACAACAAGTGTTTTATTCATCTCACAAATCTGGCAGGAAACGAGGGGTGGCAATCCTAGTACACAAACAGATAAATTTCATCCCACTCACTACATATAAAGACCCAGATGGAAGGTACATTATGGTCAATGGCTCCATCGATGGAGTATTGGTTTCTCTCTTCAATATTTATGCCCCTAATGAGGATGAGCCAGAGTTCATACAATTTTTAATGTAGTGCTTTGAAAGTGTTCTGGTGTTTTACTGCTTGGAGGTGATTTTGACTGTGTCTTGTCACCTTACATGGATAAACAACCAAGCTCTAAAAGTCATGTGTCTCACATGACTAAAACACTTAACAACTGAACTGGGACCAACTGATGTTTGGAGAAATAGGTTTCCTAGAGTCAGAGGTTATACTTTTTACTCGCATAGACATGCATCCTATTCAGGGACAGATTTCTTTTTTACCTCCAAAACAGAAGAACATAGAATTAACAATATTGGAATTTTACCAATTACACTATCTGACCATGCACCGCTATCACTCTCGTGGGACTTAGGATTGACACCAACACTAAAACTTTGGCGATTAAATGCCTCACTCCTAAATAATAGCCAGTTTTGTGAGTTCATACATACTGAATTAAATATTTACTTAGAATTGAATACAACTCCAGAGATATCGCCCTTAACTCTCTGGCATACATTAGAGGTTGCATAATATCATTTGCAAGTGCCAGAAAAAAAGGGAGGCCAGGCAGTGTCAATTGGAGGCCAAAATAAAACACCTAGAGCAACAACACAAAAAAGCAGACAGCCAACTTGCTGTCCGATCTGAAAGTGCTGCGTAGTGAGATTAATAGTTTAATTAATGGAAAAATTGAGGGCAATTTAAGATACATTAAACAAAAGTATTATGAACAAGGTAGTAGGGCTAGTAGATTGCTGGCAACAAGACTCAGGAAACAGCAATCTTGTAATATGGTCCAAAAGTTGAGGTCGAATCAAACCCTAATTACTAAACCAAACCAAATTGCAAGTTGCTTTGCCAATTTTTTCAAGTCATTATATAAAAATTCAGATACATGCAAGGATAACAATACATGTACATATACACTATCTGATTTCTTAGAAAAGATCAATCTAAGAACACTGCTGGAATCGGCAGCAAAAGAGTTAGATGAACCAATTCAGGAACAAGAAATTCTACAGGTGATTTCAAACCTTAAAACTAAAAAAAGTCCTGGCCCTGATGGTTTTATTAGTGAATTTTATAAAAACTTTAAGGAAAAGTCGCCCCCTTATTACTAAAAGCTTACCACTGCGCTCTGTTCAGAAGGAAATTAAGGGTTAGGCTGCTGACCTTTGCCAGCACCATCTTACCCTTCCGACCATACATACATTACGCAAACATCACACGGGGTAGACAGATCAGAGAAGCATAACAATGGAAAATGCACAACATGAGGAAAGACGAGGAGAAAAAAGAACTCCCCCCACACTGAGCTCCAACAGGGAGATCAGTTTGAGAGCAAAACACCTCAGCACATGGCTAAACATTGAGAAGACAATATGCGAATGATGATTGGAATCCCTGCTTTTTTCTAACATTTCACTTAAGATGTGCATATGGGGGAATGGACAAGGGTCACACTAAAGATCTGGCGTAAAATCAAACAAACATTTGGTCTTCCAAAAGAAATTTCAATTGTATCAAGCCTTTCCTCCCTGCAGGGTTTTGCTCCTATTGTGGAAGACTTCGGAGCATGGTCAAATAATGGGCTTCATAAACTTTGTCATGTTGTGAGGAGTGGGCACCTGAGTTCATTTGAACAGCTGAGACGTCGGTTTCAGCTTCCTTCTTCGGACTTTTTTAGATTTTTGCAGCTAAGAAGTTTTTTGACAAAACATAAAGAATGGAGGCAAGTTTTGGAGCCCTCAGCCATCGAGGAAATATCTCTAAAGATATATCAAAGTAATTCCTCCCCAAAATTGATTAGTAATTTCTATAATGCATTTATGAGTTTTAATACAAGTGCAACTTTGAATATTAAGGCAAGGTGGGAAGCTGAGACTGGCACTCAAATCTCAGAGGAGACTTAGGAAGAAGTGTTCGGTGAGGCCCATCTGGTGACTAATTCTGGGCTGTGGAGAGAATTTAAATGGAAGGTGGTCATGAGATATTTTAGACCCCCAGAGATCGTTGCTAAAATGAACCAACTCCTGACACCTGTTGGTGAAATTGTGGTACTCACTTAGGAACCCACTCACACATATTCTGGTCATGTCCAAAAATGAGCTCCATTTGGAATGACATATTTAAAGCTCTCAATAGTTTCCCAACAACCATTAACAAACGACCAACAGTTAGCCATTTTAGGAGTACTACCAAATGGTTTTACAGGAAACAATAAAAAGTATCTCTTAAGAATCTTGCTACAGCAGCACTAAAGTGTATCACCATTAAACGGTTAAATCTTGATTGATTGATAAAGTAAGAGAGATGGAGGGAATAACACATGCTCTGTGGATGCAGAGAGGATTGTTCAGTGAGCGATGACCCATACATGCTTATTGTTTCAATAATCCAGCATAGGTTTGCTTCACTTTGTTCATTTATTGCTACTAAGATTGCCACGTCTTACTTAATATTATGTGAAGTTTTTTGTAATTTGAACTTCTACATTGCTGTCCCTGTTCCTGTATCTGTTCAACTTGTGAACATTGACAAGTATAAGTTGCAAGGTTGTAAATTATAATAGAAATTGGGTTTTAAAAACAGCTGAATGGCAGCAGGAGCTCTATTCCAGCACGCTTTGGCTGAGCAGCCAAGCTGCAGAACATGACATAAGACTTATATTAGTGTGTGGTTAAACATGTGCTCACCTGTACAGCCTGATCTCTCTCCCTCCTAGTGGACTGGAGTAAGACGGTCAGATCATGCAGCTGTTGCTCTCTCTCCATCAGCTCAGCTTTAGCCTGACACATGAAAACTGTGTTACATTCATAAAACATCCTGGGCTTTGAAACCAGCAGCTCTCCTCTGTCAGTGTGCTGAAACTGGAACAGGTCACTGCTGGGGGGGTGGGGGGAACCCAAGCCTGCTGCCATTACCAGCAGGTTTGCTGTGTCTCCCAGCACAACAGCATGGAGGAGATTCAGGAGACGGGCAGTTACTCTAGGAGAGCTGAACAGGGCTGTAGAAGGTCCTTAACCCATCAGCAGGTATGCTACTGCACACAGGAATGGGATGACTGGCACTAGCCATAGAATACCAGTACTGGCAGATCCACCCTGTGTTTTTCACAGATGAAAGAAGCTTCACCCTGACCACAGGTCAGACGTGAAAGAAGCCGTGGAGAGCATTATGCTGCCTGCAACATTGTTACAGACACCATCACGTTATGGGGAAGGAGATTCATGTAGGGATTGGTAAGGACACCCTGATTACATCTTGGGATGAAATCCTTGTACCCAGTATCAGACCCTATGCTGGTGCAGCGGGTCCTGATGTAAATTCAGTAGGACACCTCTGGGACATTATGTCGCGGCCCCAGAGACACTCCCAGGTTGCACCTCTGACTGTTCAGGAGCTCCATGATGCCCTGGGCCAGATCTGTCATCTCATCAGGAGCATGCCCCGATGTTGCCAGGCAACGTGAGGACCATACAAACTCCTCAGTATCATTTTTAATTGCTACAAAGAATCCACACAGACTAGCCTGCTGCATCAGAATCTCTCTGTAGTAATCATGTCCATCAGTCAGTCCTTTCATTCCTAACATTACCATCAGTCTGTATCGGCGTAGATCTGATGTGTTCTCGCCTCTCGTTTTTTAAATGACGCCTGCTGACATGAACAGGCGTGTAACAGAAAACAGGTGAAAATAGTCTATTTTTTCTGTCCTGCAGTGAACTGTCCAGCTTTGCATCACTGCAGGTATTTCAGTTAGCATTAGTGCTAAAGTGCACACAGAGTCTATTGAATGGGTTAGCGTTATGTGTGAGCCGCTGACCTGGTCTCTGACCTCGATCAGGTCTTGTATTAGCTGCTCATTTGCAAGGTAGTAGTCAGCCTTTACATCTTCAAAACGTCGCTGCCATTCCAACTCCATCTGGACTCTGTTCTTCTCCAAGACTTTCTCTCTGTTCAGACCAGCTCTCAGATGCTGTTTGTACCTGACAGGAAATTATAAATACAAAAAGATGATGCCCATACTCACACTGCATTTACCCCCTGTTTATTACTCCATTCAATGCATCAGGAAGGACCTCCATGGCACTCCCAACTTCGTATTTCTTCTTTCCCCCTCTCACCTTTCAGTCTGTTTCCTGCTCCGCTCCAGCTCAGTCCTTAGTGTGGTTTCTCTCTCCTGCAGGCTGATGATTTGTGTGTCTTTCAGGACCATTTCACTGGACACCTGCCTGACATACTCGTCCCACTGAGTCCACATTTGTGGCTGCTCTGTGTGAAGCCTTTGAAAATGCAGACAGAATAAGACTAGTACTTAAAATATGGGCTATTATATTTTATATGCGATATTGCTGTGTGTTGGACTGAGCCTTAGGGCACATGGCAAGAAAAGGTGGCTGAGGAGGAGGACGTAAAATGAAATGCTGCTGTGAGAGAGACAGGAAGCTAATCCAGACACACCCACGCCTCTCACGTCAGGGTCACTGTGATTAAAGCTCATGTGAGAATTTTAGCAGCTATGGTATCAGTTTCAAATTCCTAGGTCACTTCCTCGTTGAGTATTCATAATTCAATTCAATTCAATTCAATTTTATTTATATAGCGCCAAATCACAACAGCAGTTGCCTCAAGGCGCTTTATATTGTACAGTAGACCCTTCAATAATAGATACAGAGAAAAACCCAACAATCATATGACCCCCTATGAACAAGCACTTTGGCTACAGTGGGAAGGAAAAACTCCCTTTTAACAGGAAGAAACCTCCAGCAGAACCAGGCTCAGGGAGGGGCGGGGCCATCTGCTGCGACCGGTTGGGGTGAGAGAAGGAAAACAGGATAAAGACATGCTGTGGAAGAGAGACAGAGATTAATAACAGGTATGATTCAATGCATCATGGGAATCCCCCAGCAGCCTACGTCTATTGCAGCATAACTAAGGGAGGATTCAGGGTCACCTGGTCCAGCTCTAACTATATGCTTTAGCAAAAAGGAAAGTTTGAAGCCTAATCTTAAAAGTAGAGATAGTGTCTGTCTCCTGAATACAAACTGGAAGCTGGTTCCATAGAAGAGGGGCCTGAAAACTGAAGGCTCTGCCTCCCATTCTACTTTTAAATACTCTAGGAACAACAAGTAAGCCTGCAGTGTGAGAGCGAAGTGCTCTAATAGGGTGATATGATACTACAAGGTCATTAAGATAAGATGGGGCCTGATTATTTAAGACCTTGTATGTGAGGAGCAGGATTTTGAATTCTGGATTTAACAGGAAGCCAATGAAGGGAAGCCAAAACAGGAGAAATCTGCTCTCTCTTTCTAGTCCCTGTCAGGACTCTTGCTGCAGCATTTTGGATGTAACACACACACACACACACACACACTTTTACATAGCTTTAAATAACATCACTCAAGTAAAGACAACTCCTCGCAGTTGCACTGAAATAAAACTTCTTAATGTAAAGCAACAATCCCAAACAGCCCAAACCCTGGACCATGACAGCAGCACTGCCAAAGTTACACAGTGATTCTGTGTAGTGTGATCTCTCTGACCTCCAATCACTTTCAATAATTAACTGTTAATTCTGTCATTAGAGCTGACAGGAATAATAATTAACCCCATGCATGCGTCGTCCTGCTCCGGCCCCTGGGTGTGGTTAGCTATGGTCACTGTCTTCTCCAGATTCACGTTTCTCATTACTTTGCTGCCTTGTGACGTTCCCCCGGAGCTCCTCAGTCATCCTCACAGCCTGTGGACCACTAGACCCTTCAATCAACAGCTTAAACATACTGTGAAACGACTTCCGGTCGCTAGGGGGATGTAGTTGGTAGAGGAGAAGACTGCTCCGCTAACCTTTCTACCTTTTTCCACTCCTAAACCAGCCAATTCACAACAAAACTTTTGAACTGCGTACGTTTTATTTTACGGGTTCCGAAATTGGTTTTTGCTCGTTCTAACATGGCCTCAAAACACACTAAAGCGGCTGAAAAGGAGGACGACGCACCTAAGCTGAACATGGCGGCCATCTTCTCCCTCCTGGAGCAGCATAGGGAGGCATTGGCCAGCGATTTCAAAACATCTTTTAGCCTACTGGGGTCGAAGTTTGACGAAGTCCGCTCTGCGGTAGAAGATCATGGCCAGCGGCTCGGATCTTTAGAGCTAGCAGCGGACGACTTAAGCCAGCGGGTTAGAGAGCTTGAGAACATTTGTTCCAACCTCAGCGAATCTAACACTAAACTTCTGGCTAAAGTTATGGACCTAGAAAGCCGAAGTAGACGTCAAAACCTGCGTATCCTGGGACTCGAGGAGGGCGCCGAAGGTGGGCGTTCCACAGAATTTTTTGCAGATTTGCTCTGCGTGATTATACGCCTCCATCGGTACCAGGTAAAGGACTTTCTCATCCGAGAGGCCCGGCGAGGAGGGAAACTAGAATACCATGGTCGGCAGATTCGCGTGGTGGAGGACTACTGCCCGGAAATTCTGAGTAAGCGAGCGGAGTACCGTGAAGTGATGTCTGAGCTGTATAAACGAGGTCTCAAGCCCGCTCCGCTGTATCCTGCACGACTTCGCATCACGTCACCTGACGGCGCAAGACGCTGGCTTCGATCGGCCGATGAAGCGAGGAGATACTTGGACGATCTGCCCGCTACAGCCGAATCACCCTGAGAACCTGCTTATCTGGTCCTGACGTTTGTCTGCGGGACAGCCCTGTGAGTTGACTGTTCTGACTATTTTCCTCTCCTGGGATATGCAAGGACTTTCATTCATAGTCACACATCACGGACGCCTCTTCTTTTTTTCCCTTTCTTCTTCTTTTCTTTTCTTCTCCTCTGCTATTTACAAGCAGAGAGGCTATTCATATCTCATTGCTTCCATTGTCCCCAAAGTTGGTTATTGGTTGTGTTGTGGTTCCATGCTTACTGCTTTAAAAATTTTACTGTTCATCTTGGAGTGTTGTGTTTTCGGAAATCATCGTTATGGGAGCTAAAGTCAGTTCTTAGTGTTAGACAGGAAGAGTTTCTTTTTCTGGAGGGTGCACAATGTGTGTTTTGGAGAGCTTGCTGCTTTTTTCCTTAGCAGCTGTCTTGTGGGTGGGGGTGGGGGGGGAGGGGGGAGACACCCTTCAGAGCCGGGGTAGTTGTATGTTGTTTTGTCAAGTTGGGGGATCCAGGAACAATTCTACTCTCTGTTTTAGTCTCTTATTTGTCTTCTTTCTCATACTCCGTTTTCAGCTGCACTTGTTTTCCTACATTTTTAGCACAGGACTATGGGTAGTCGCTTAAACTTTGTAAGCTGGAATGTCAAAGGTTTAAACCACCCTGTGAAAAGAAGGAAGGTGCTCTCACACCTAAAGCAGTTTAAGGCAGCTGTTGTCTTTCTACAAGAAACACACCTCCGTGATTCGGATAACTCTCGTCTCATGTCCCGATGGGCAGGGCAGCATTTTCATTCCACCTTTCAGGCTAAGGCCAGAGGCGTTTCTATTCTAATTGACCAAAATATTCCCTTTGAGAAACATAATGTAATTTCTGATACGAGTGGCTTCGGGTAAGCTTTACAATACGAAAGTTATGTTGGCCAACATATATGCCCCCAATATTGACAATGTAGATTTCTTCCAGCGTGCTTTCTCATTGCTGCCTGATCTGAGCTCATATTCTCTCATACTTGGTGGTGACCTCAACTGCTGGCTGGACCCTGTGTTAGACCGATCCTCCCCGAATCCCTGCACTGTCAGTAAATCTGCTCTTTTCATTCAATCCTTTTTATCTAACTGTGGTGTCTCTGATGTTTGGCGCTGCTTACACCCCCACAGAAGAGGGTACTCTTTTTTTTCACAGGTACACCACACTTATTCTAGGATCGATTATTTTCTTATTCATAATCACCTGACTCCATGGGTCCAATCCTGTGAATACCAGACCATAGTAATATCAGACCACGCCCCTGTTGTGCTGTCAATGAGTTTCCCAGACATCCCACAACCCAGACGACACTGGCGTTTTAATTCAACTCTCCTGGCAGATGTAAACTTCCTGGAATTCATGAAAGAACAAATAACTTTGTTTCTTAAAACAAATGCCACAGGAGAAACTTCTAGCTTAATAGTTTGGGATACACTAAAAGCCTTTCTCAGGGGACAAGTTATTTCCTATACTGCTAATATGAAGAAAAAGGCCCGTATAGAACGACTCGATTTAGTCAACCGAATCAAGGAAGTAGACCTGCTCTATGCTAAGGTAAAAAGCCCAGATCTATACAATAAGCGTGTGGTGCTTCAGACTAAATTCGATCTCCTCTCAACACACTCCATTGAACGTCAGCTCCTGAAGAGTAAAAGCTTGTTTTATATTCATAGCGACAAATCGGGTAAGATGCTTGCCAGCCAGTTAAGGGGCTTCCAGGCAAAACAACATATCACAAAGATTAGGATGGCTAATGGTAATATCACCTCGGACCCCTCCAAAATTAACGATACGTTTAGGACTTTTTACTCCCAACTTTACACCTCTGAACTCCCGCAGGAAAGCACCTTAATGGATAACTTTCTAAAGACTTTGAATGTTCCTATGCTTTCCTCTGATAGTAAAAATAGGTTAGATGAACCTATCACGCCAGAGGAGCTGGGTGCGGCCATTTCTTCACTGCAGCCTGGAAAATCCCCTGGTCCTGACGGCTTTGCCGTTGAATTTTTCAAAGCATTTTCACCCTTGCTTTTACCCCAACTACATTTAACCCTCTCCGACTCATGGAAGTGTGGTAAACTTCCACCATCCTTTTATGAGGCAAGCATTGCTCTTGTCCCAAAGAAAGGTAAGGATCCAGTGGAATGCTCATCCTACAGGCCAATTTCCCTATTAAATGTTGATGCTAAAATTTTGGCCAAAGTTTTGGCGCGTAGACTGGAAAATATTTTGCCCTCCGTTATATCCGAAGATCAAACAGGCTTCATTAAAAATCGTTACTCTTATTCCAATATCCGCCGACTATTGGATATATTATACACTCCTTCCGGTCAGAGTCCTGAGTGCATTCTCTCCTTAGATGCGGAAAAGGCATTTGATCGGGTCGAGTGGAAATACTTATTCACAGTTCTAGATAAATTCAATTTTGGATCAAAATTTATTTCATGGATAAGGTTATTATATACGTGTCCTAACGCTTCAGTTTTTACTAATTCCATACAGTCGCAGCCTTTCAGCCTCCAACGTGGAACCCGTCAGGGATGCCCCTTAAGCCCTCTTCTTTTCAATCTGGCTATAGAGCCACTTGCCATTGCACTCCGCAGCTGTGGGGAGATCGATGGGATCTGGAGGAAGGGTGTTGAACACAAAGTATCCTTGTATGCAGATGATCTCTTAATCTTTATCTCAAAACCCAAAATGTCTATACCTGCATTGTTATCCATCTTTGCCAATTTGGCCAGTTTTCAGGATACAAGCTCAACCTATATAAAAGTGAGTTGTTTCCTGTGGATGGAGATACATCAGTGTATGACTATACTACCCTCCCCTTTAAAATGGCAGGAAATCAATTTACGTATCTAGGTGTAATAATTACAAGGAAGCATAATTGTCTCTTCAAAGCGAACCTTTTCCCTCTGTTAAATAATACAAAAAAACATCTGGCACAGTGGTCCCCTCTCTCCACCTCTTTGGTGGGAAGAATCAACTCAATCAAAATGAATGTACTTCCTAGATTTTTGTATCTCTTTCAATTGTTACCAGTATTTATCCCCAAATCCTTCTTTGATTCCTTGGACTCAATTATCTCATCTTACATATGGAGAGGTAAACGCCCTCGACTGAGCAAGGCTCAACTCCAAAAACCCAAGAGTCGGGGAGGCTTGGCACTGCCTAACTTTCGGTATTACTATTGGGCTGCAAATATGCGCTACATTATTTCTTGGCTGTACTTCCAAAACAAAGGTAATTGCCCGTCCTGGGTGCTCATGGAGTTGAACTCAACTTCAGGCTCTTCTGTCCTGGCCTTGATTGGGTCTTCACTCCCCCTTCCCCCAAACAAGACAATCGATAATCCAGTTGTCTGGCACACGGTGAGGGTGTGGGCTCAGATGAGGAAGCATTTTGGATTTACAGGCTTCTCCCTTCTGAGTCCAATTTTTTCTAACCCTTTTTTTCAGCCATCATTATCTGATCCTGTATTTCGAGATTGGCATGACAGGGGCATTACATGTTTCAATGATCTGTTTTCTGACAATACCTTTGCATCTTTTGCTCAGCTTTCTGAAAAGTTCAATCTCCCACGTACACATCTTTTCAGATACCTGCAGACCAGACATTTCCTCCAATCTCAGATTCCAAGTTTCCCGGTAGCACCAGCTGCAAGCCAAGGGGACATGCTCCTTACCCTAGTTCCAACTCGTAAAGGGTTTATCTCTCTTACCTATGACAGGCTGGTGAGCATGAACGATTCTTCGATAGATCGGATTAAAACGGCCTGGGAACAAGATTTAAATCAGTCATTGTCTATGGATACATGGGACTTAATACTTAAGTTAGTTAACTCCACATCCCTATGTGCTCGCCACTGTCTTTTACAATTTAAGGTCGTGCATAGGTTTCATCTCTCCAAAGTCAAACTATCTCGTATGTATCCAAATGTTGCCCCCACTTGTGATAAGTGTGAGAATGCGGAGGCTACCCTTATCCATATGTTCTGGACGTGCCCTAGCCTTGAAGGATTCTGGAGAGATACATTTCAAACCTTGTCCCTAATTCTTGGACACCGTATGGATCCAAATCCATTAGTTGCGCTTTTTGGCACCACTGGAGAGGCTGAAGCACGGTTGACCTCGTCACAGCGTTGCATGCTCTCCTTCGACTCCCTTGTAGCTAGGCGTGCAATCCTACTAAGATGGAGGGGTGCCTCTTTGCCCACCCAGACTCAATGGCTGAGGGACCTTATGTACTATCTGAGCCTTGAAAAGATCCGACATGCAGTTAGTAATAACAGCGGTAAGTTTCACAAGGTGTGGGGGCGATTCCTGAAATACTTTTCCAGCCTCCAGGTTGCGAACCTGACTTCCAGCATTACTCAGTAAATCCTCACCCCCCCTTCTTTTATTTTCTTTCTTTCTTTTTTTTTGTTGGTTTTAATTTTTTTTTAATTTTTATTTTTTTAAATGTTATGTAAAAAAATTTTTTATTTATACTTTCTAGTCACTTGTGGTTTTGTCTTTTTTTAAAATTATTATTATTTGTAAAAAAATTTTCTTGTTGTATTTGCAATGTTTTTTGTTGTTGTTGTTGTTGTATTTTTATTCTCATGTGCGTGTTTTTTGTTTCTGTTGCTTGTGGGTTTTGTTTTTTTTTGTTTTTTTTTCCTCCTACCTGGCCTGAGGGATAGGGGTTCTAAGTGGTATGGGTAGGGGGTAAACTGATGAAAACAATTATAAGACATGTGAGTGTGTTATTAATCTGTATTCTAATATTTCGGTTCAAACAGTCACTGTGAAGCCTACTTGTCTGTTTTTTAACAATTCTGCATGTATCTGTTCTTTTTTTTGTTCCTTTAAGTCAATAAAAATATCTTTGAGAAAAAAAACATACTGTGAAACATATTTTTGCAAATGACATATTTCATGATGTTGTTCTAGAGCCCTGTCCTTGTTTCATTTGGGGACTGCATGTTATCTAAACAGGGACAATAGAGGTGCATGGAATCTAGTTTGCAGAGCTTGTTGCATTGAAAATTAAACAATGACATTTAAATATTTAGCAAAACCAATTTATCTTTCCAGATCCAGCGTCTTAGTGTCTCTTGATAGCCCACAGACCTCCATTGTTTTCACTGGAGGCAGACTAATGTTTCAAAATGTGTGCAAATAAAGGCAAAGTTATCTGTGTGCACAGGTAGCAGCACAGGCAGGTGAGGAAATATATCTTTTGCAACCTGCCTCCATCCTGTCAGAGCTCACATGTCAAACTGGTGTCATTACGTAAAGTTTGATAGAAGCTTGAATGGTAGGTAGAGGTCAGTGCTTTTAATATGCATGAAAACACAATGAAAATACAGCAGACTGTAACTGCTCCACTGAGCCTTGAGTGACACGCTGTGGACAGACGAGTAACAAACAATGCTTTAAAAATGTTTGCTGGTTTTTAAAGGCCTTTACATTAAATAATCAATTAGAACATTTTCACTATTTTCAATGAAAAATGCAAAGACAGCGTGAATTACAGGCTTTAAAGAGAAGATTCAAATCGAGTTAATCATTACAAACAGAAACATGAAAAAGTGCTGATGAGCGTCCCACTCTGAACAGCCTGACTGCTGAGTAACTGCAAATACACGGCTGCAGCTGCACTGGTCTCAGTTCATTATTTCCAACACCAACATTGTTCTGGTTTTACACGTTCACATGTTTTCACATCATCCTTCTCAGAACACGAAGCAAATATTATCACATTATTACAGATTTCTATCAGACATGGAGCTGAATGCTAGTCTAAGTTTAGGACACAGACAGCTTCTCTACTTTAAAGATCAGCCTTCAAACGCTCTGATAAAGCCTGGAGTCTGGCTGGGTCAGTTATCCAGCTATGGCCTCAGGCTGCAGGCCGACTGCCTCCATGCACTGAGCGTTTCCTGTCACTCACCTGTTTTCACTCATGCATTGCTATAGTTCACCTCTCTATCCTCTATTGACCCTGGATCTGTTGGAGGACACTTCCTGTTGAAAGGGACTTCTTTCCTCGCAGTTGTTGGCGGGCTCGTAGAGGATCATGTGATCGTATTACAAAGAGCCTTGAGATGATTGTTATCATGAGGTGGTGCAGTTTAAATATAATGAAAAAAATGTTTGTTCTGAAGCACAGCTGTGGACCTTTCCACTCCACATGCTTCATGTCCCGCGCCTGCAGCATGCTACAGCGTGCCCATAACGAGCTCATCTTCTATTGTTTACAGAGAAACCTCGTCTGGTTTAATATCACAAGAGTGACCACAACATCTGTAAATTACATAATAATAATAATAATAATCATAA
This sequence comes from Pelmatolapia mariae, assembly GCF_036321145.2. NCBI lineage: Eukaryota > Metazoa > Chordata > Actinopteri > Cichliformes > Cichlidae > Pelmatolapia > Pelmatolapia mariae. The sequence continues at coordinate 31,272,244 of NC_086234.1, read as the reverse complement.
ATGCAGTCACAGTTTTTTTTATATCTATAGCTGCACGACTATAGTCAAGACGATTAACCATTATTAGGATTAAACATATCACTGCTTTCACATTCATGTGGTGCCGCCAGTGTACAAACCTTTGCATTATATAAAGACACAGAGCGCCTCTAAGAAGAAAGATTACCACACACACACACACACACACACACACATCCTAATTGTAATGAAATCAACAACACACTGCCCTCCTCTTTACACTGTGCACATGCTTGTTAATTAAAACTTCTTTGCAGACAGTTAAGTTGTTTATTCACCTTAATTGAATCTCCAATAAATGTGAAGCACAACAGGGACGTCCAAAGTCCAGCCCGGGGGCCAATCATGGCCCTAGGTCTGATTTTTTATGGCATTAAAATGTATCATTTATGGCCCGCCACCACAAACAGAATTAATAAAGCATAATTTCTCTGTCCACCTTATGTTGTCAGCACCATGAGATGCAATGCATGAAAGCTTTATACACACATCAGTAAGTGTCGTTTAAAATGAGGCTGAGATACTGACGCTTCAGGTCCACACATTTTGATCTTTGTGTTACTCTGTGAATGAAAAGTTGTTTTATTCTGTTATGGCTTGAATGAACCTGATCTCCATAATTCTTGTGTTATTGAAAATAACATGTGAAAAACACCTCTGAGCTGCACACACAATCTGCAGCAAACAAAATAAACCATCTTTAACTCCATTCATTAGACCTGCAGGACGGATGTGACTAAAACCTGAAGCAAATAACTCGACGTCTGTGAGAAGTGCTTGCTCACAGCGGGTCGTTTGGTGGACGGAGTTTCTCTAGTAGGACTGTTACCTTGCAGCGTGATGTATCTTGAGGCTGCTGTTGTGATTTGGTGTTATAAAAATGGAACTGAATTTACGTGCAGTGCAGGTTTTGCCACTTTGGAAAAATAACTGCATGAGGGGATAACGTCTCCTCTGTCCGGTAAGTTGTCCTCGTTCCATCCAGGTCGTGGTTTTCTAAGGAGCTCAGAAAGAAAGGGACTGCACTTCACCTCTCATCCCAACAGCTTCTTCACTTCTAGTCAGTCAGCAGCTTACTTTCCGAGCTCATTAGACTCTAATGGATACGCTGCTCACTGTTGTGGATGTCTGATTGAGTGTTGGGCAACAAGGATTAGTAACCTTTTTTTTTTTAGCATGCATGCATGCATGCACTAATTGTGGTGTGGTGTGTCCAATAACAAAGTACGTCCAATAACAGATGATGTTGAGTCTCTTTGAGGATCAAGGTCCTTGTTATGTATCTATCTAACCTGGGTTACTCATTCAGAGGATTCCAGGTAACTTCCAGCTCCATGGTGCAGGGAACAATCTCATTAACTCTGATGTATGAATCATTCAAACACATAAAAAGTCTCTAACTGAAGGTATGAACCAGTGTTGTGTCGACACATAACAGCAGTAAATAAGTAAGCAAACAAAAACTGTATAGAGCCAAGAAGAAGAATGAAACTCACAGTCTTGGCCCTCAAAGCTGGACCATTGCAGCTGGGTCCTGATAACACTTACAAAAGACTCAATGTCAGATTGTACCTGTACGCACTGTGTTACAAGGAGTCTGTTGGAAGAACACAGCATTTGTTCCCATTTCTTTCACTGACTACAAAAAACGCCAAAGAAACAGGAAGTACGCCAAATTACACAAGAACACCGAAGCCAGTGACAGCAGGTCTGACAGAGATGAATCCAAATGAGAACATTTTTGTTCAAATCACTGTCAGTATGTACAGAGGAGGTCAGGAGAGAGGTCCGAGCATCCAGCATCCAGAGCCCTCTGTAAAAACAGGAGGCTCTGCCACCGTCTGGGTGGTGTTGGAGATCTCATCAGAAATGATGAACACAGATTTTGATCCACCGTGAAAGACGGGAACAGCTTCATTTTTCACAATGACAGTAATCCCAAACACACTGCCCGTGCAGTCACAGCATGGCTACTTGGAAAAGACATTAGAGCACTATCAGTCACGCACTGGCCTCCCCAATGCACCATGTGCCCCGCTACAGTACAGTACTACACAGCTACAGTACTACACAGCTGTACTGTTTCAAGTCCAATATTCTCCAGGACTCAGGCTGCTGTCCTGGAGTTTTCCCTGGACAGCAGGAGGTTCAGCTCTGTGTGACTCTGACTGTTGTCTGTGCACATGTGCTGAACAGCTAGGTGCTGTATATCATATACAGATTTATAGCGGTATTATGGTGGACACTGTGTTATGGCTCAACTCTACTGTAAACGTCACAGTTCATCCTTGTACTTCCATTAGCAAAAACTGTGTTGGAGGAGTTCAGGGAGGTCACGGAGGAGGAGGGCTTTGTCACAGGCAGAGCACGATAAACCTGCAGTGATGATGAAGTCAAAAACAGTAGTGACCAGAGTCTAAGCTGACCGATGACGTGCTTCTTTAGCCTGTACTTTAATGATGACGTCAGTGTTTCCGATCACAGTCGTGTTGCGCAGCCGCAGAGACAAAGTTACAAACGTATACGTGTACTTTTGCACTCAGTGTGCTGTAGCTGGTGCATCACTCCTGCAGCTCTAACGCGAGCGCAGAGACAGCCCGGTCCCTGAACACAGACCTGCTGTTACCGGATGAAAACAGGAAGTGCATAGACGTAACGAGCACGCGCTCACACACGCGCCTATCGTTGGGTTACCTTAAACAGCTACGTGCACACCAGCAGGCCTGATCCGTCTTCATGCAGTCACCACGTCACAGCTGGCGTGAACTTTTTGGCTTATTCCCCTGCGAGGTAAGCGGTTTCCATGGAAACCGTGCGTCGGCTAAATTGCTCCCCGCCTACAGCGATGACATGGTTCCTGTTTACTGCTGTGGGTTCAAGACTGTGTGCGATGTTGTGTTTGATATGAGACGACAGATGGGTGATAAGGACAGTGGAGCACAGACTTCGTGTTCTTCTAGAGGTGACAGCTCGGAACTCCCATTAAAATAATACATGTACCAGTCATGTCCCACCTGCAGTGATCAGTGCTCAGCATCACGGAGCGCCACCCTGACATAGTTCTGATGGAGCACCGGGTGTTGTGCCAAAAACTGATTGCTCGTATTTAAACTGCTATAAGTGAGTTGTTGGGCTATAATATGTGAAACATATGTCAAATGCATCCCTCATGGATGACACAAAGTCATACTGACCCACAAACAACATTTGTGTAACAAGGTAGAAGTCGCAATCAGTTTTTGGCAGTGACTTTTATATAACCTTTATTTATGCAGTTAAAAAAATGTCATTAACATTAAAAATGTCTTTTGTAAGAGTAAGTTGGCCAAGAGGACAGCGGAAATGGCAGCAAATATTACAATAGTTCTGTAAAAATATTTTAAGTGGGGATAAAGGACCGGATTGGTTATAATGTAAGCACAATAACACAGAGTTGTGAAGATACTTGAAAAAACAGATAATTTTTAAATTCTATATATACCCCTTTGTAAACGCTGTTCACCGAAGTCTATTTACCAACATACGTAAAGATATTACACATAAAAAATACACGGACACATTGGAAATCAGTTTTTGGCACAACACCGGCATCATCAGGAGGAGTCTTCTGAGCTTCGTTGTGCTGGTGCTGGTACAGATCCCTGACTTGGAGCGGAGTTTCCTGCAGTGTGGATCTGAAAGCGGGGCGGGGTTTAGGCTTTCCGTGTGCGCGTCATGCTTCAATAAAAACGAACAACGGACGCGCGCTCACGCGAGGAAGTCCAGCCGCGAGACGCAGACAGCATCTCAGCAGGTAGGTGATCGATGATCGATATTTGTTTCATTTCACACTCTGCTGTGATTGTCTTCATCACTGGGTGCTACAGGTGGGGCGCGCTGCGACTGCTTCACAGTTTAATAAAAGTTCAAATAGACTTTAAACTCTCAGTGATGGAGCTCAGGTGTATCTCAGACTGAGCGGCTGCTCAGGTCTGTATGATGCACTGAAAACTGAAGCTCTTATTGCTCCAGTCAGGCGCATGTGTGCTCAGCCGCATGCATCACACCAAGTTTAGTTTTTGGTCATCCAGTCTATTAAAGCGCATCAGTGCAATGTAGAAAAGCATATATGGGACATGTAGCTACTGAGAATGTGCTCTGTGAACACTGGCTCGTTCCCCTCATGTGAAATTATGGGAAGCACCACAAAAATAGGCGATTAGACAGAAAGTGTCTGCTGGGTGTCCTGAGTCGCTGAGACTTCAGCAGCTACAGACGTGCAGTGCTTTCCACGTTGATTCAGACTCACCAGGGTGACTCGTCCGTATCTGACTGATTTCAAGATAACAATAATGCTGTTTGGAATAACCAACTTAGTAATAAATTCTTTGTATGCATAGACACCATGTTGCTGTTGCACTACCGGTTTCCACTATATTAGCCGCACATTGGTGGCACACAAACAGCGACTGTATCACTGAGACCGGTGTGTGCCAAAAACTGATTTCCAATGTTTCCGTGTGTTTTCTATGTGTAATATCTTTACATATGTTCGGTGAGGAGGGTTTACAAAAGAGTTTTATATCAAATTTAAAGGTTCATGTTTTTCAAGTATCTTTTTAACTCTGTGTTATTGTACTTACATTGTAACCAATCCGGTCCTTTCTGTCCACTTAAAATATGTTTGCAGAACTGTTGTTATACTTGTTGCAGTATCTGCTATCCTGATTACTCTTAAAAACATATTTTTAGTGTCAATGAGATTTTTTTTAAAACTGCATAAATAAAAGGATATATTAACGTCACTGCCAAAGGTCGTGGTATTCTAAGGAGCTCGGAGCTGCAGGATTGTTGTTTGTGGCTCAAGATGACTCGATATCATTCATGAGGGAAACACTGACATATGTTTCACATATTATAGACGACACTGGGCTGAAGACACAACAGTATCTGTGCAGAGAGTCACAGATTCTGGCGACAGAGATGTTGCAACAGATTTTTAATTGTGTACCAGAACATCTAGAAGGTTTTTGTTTTTTCTTTTGGTCTGTTCAAAGAAAGCCCACCGTGGCAAACAGTTCCTGCACGTTAACATGCTCGATTCTGGGCCCTGCTGTCCTGAGTTTTCTCATGTCTAAAGTAGGAACAGGAAGACCAGTTTCTATCCACATGTGTGTGAATCGTTGGCTTCTAACATTATACAAACTGTCCCTGCCAGTTAAACAGTCATTCTGTTCTTTATCAACATTTCCTGCTGTTTAGATTTACATTTTATTTTCTTCAAATTTTACAAAAGGTCATAATTCAACAAGCTCATATTCTCACATTCGTTGAAGGTTTCTCATTTCTATAAGTATAATTAGAGCAAACTACTCAAAGACAGGCATGTTAGGTTGTCTGATGATTCTAAATTGGTCAGCACTTTGTTCTATAGACAGAGCTCTTGATTTACCTGCAGATCTACGTTCCTAACCTAACCTATGGTCCCAAACTCATGACTGAAAGAATGATATCACAGATACAAGCCGCAGAAATAAGCTTTCTCCAAATGGTTGCTGGTCTCTGACGCAGCATTTTGAGTTCATGGTGTATTTTTGTAGTTTTATTCTTGTTTAGGTTTCCATCGATGTCCCCTTCTGTAAGTCTGTCCTTGTCTTCTGTGTTAGTTGTCATGTCTACGTCTCTCAGTGTTTCCTGGTTTATTTTGAAAGAGTCTTGTGTTTCTTTGTTCAGTGTGTTTAGTTTCACTTCCCCTGCGGCGTCATTATGTTCATTTCAGTCAGCTGTGTTTCCACTTCCTCCTGTCTGTATTTAAGTCCTCTGTCTTCTTCTCTGTGGTACATCCCTCCATGTCTTATCAAAGTTAATTCATAGTTATCACAGTTTAGTCACAGTTATCATAGTCTGTCACTGCTGATGCTGCTTTATTTTTGTATTAATGTTTACAGCCTAAATAAACAGTGTGCCTTTTTTAAAAAACTTAGTTCCACCTCCTTCCCTGTCTGCTCTTGGGTCCACTGCATCATCACACCGGCGTACCCCGCCGTGACAGTGACTGGCCTCTTCCTTAGAGACAGAGTAGGGCAGACTGAGGAGACATGCTGAGAGACATTTGATTGGAGCTCTGGAGGAGATGGCTTTGAGAGAGGGAGGTCTGGGTGTTTCTGCTGCAGCCACAAGCTGGTGTTCAGGCATGGTACAAGGCAAGGAAGTACTTACTCTAAATAATCATTCAGACTTATTGTAAATTGTGGACCACACACACCAAATTTCATTTTAAGTGTTCAACAAAAGGGACTTGAGACAACAGAGCCAAAGCACACCACTGTAAAGGAAAATGTCTTGCCTAATTTATAGTACACAAAAAGAAACACAACTTCATAAAGACAATTAATAGATCAAAAAATAATTCAGGAAATGTGATTATTTTTGTCATGTAACTTGGAATAAGTTACATGACAAAAATGAATGAAATGACAGTTCAATGAAATGAACTGTGTTTCTAGAAGATGTTCCTTAAACACAAACATGAGCACACTCCTGATCATAGGCAATGGAAAAAAGCCACATAACCTTGAGGACAGCTGGTCCCTGGGATACCCATCAAGATAATCCTCCATGCCACACCTCATCGTTGCCTCTTGGTTGCCTTTTGGTCATGCTTTATTCAATTCAATTCAATATAGCGCCAAATCACAACAACAGTTGCCTCAAGGCGCTTTATATTGTACAGTAGACCCTACAATAATAGATACAGAGAAAAACCTAACAATCATATGACCCCCTATGAGCAAGCACTTTGGCGACAGTGGGAAGGAAAAACTGCCTTTTAACAGGAAGAAACCTCCAGCAGAACCAGGCTCAGGGAGGGGCGGGGCCATCTGCTGTGATTGGTTGGGGTGAGAGAAGGAAGACAGGATAAAGACATGCTGTGGAAGAGAGACAGAGATTAATAACAGATATGATTCGATGCAGAGAGGTCTATTAACACATAGTGAGTGAGAAAGGTGACTGGAAAGGAAAAACTCAATGCATCATGGGAATCCCCCAGCAGCCTACGTCTATTGCAGCATAACTAAGGGAGGATTCAGGGTCACCTGGTCCAGCCCTAACTATATGCTTTAGCAAAAAGGAAAGTTTGAAGCCTAATCTTGAAAGTAGAGATAGTGTCTGTCTCCTGAATCCAAACTGGAAGCTGGTTCCACAGAAGAGGGGCCTGAACACTGAAGGCTCTCCTGTCTCTACCACCTGAGAGCATCTCTGTATGACATTATAAGCCTCATTAAGCTCGAGTCAGACACACTTGACTGGAGATTATTTTTTAAATAAAGAGGAGTTTAGTAATTTGGCCCTGGGTTAGACAAAAGGAGATAGTTTGTCTGATTGTACTGTCATGAACTTTAACATTTAACTGTAGAGTCTGAAATGTAGCTCTAGGGTTTCTCTGCAGTTTCTCTGAGCACTGCATGGTCTGTACTTGGATTTGCTGAGAATCCACTTGGAAGATCAGCAAGTGTCTGGAAGATTTCCTCCTTGAAAAAATCGTCCTTGCTGTAGAATGACTGAGTTCAGATTTTTGGAAATGACCTTATAACCCCTCCAACAGATTGATAGGTAGGAACATTTAATTCATTTGTGATAAAGGCTAATGTCTCCAGACCAGCAAACAGCCAGACGAGGCCGTACGTGCTGATGATCCAGTAACTTGCAGCACAGTTAGCTTACCGAGGCTGCATAGCAGGCTGAGGAGACGCTCCTGAGAGACAGCTCATGTTTGCTTTATTTTTCCTTTTTGTCACAAAGTCTGTTTAGTATGATTTACTCACATATCGAAGAATATGCAGCTGTGGCACAGCTTTTGATGTTTTGTTTTCAGGCTTCCTTTTAAGCGGTTGGATTGAGTTGGTTGATGGCTGTATTAAGTCTGTGCTTTGTACCAGTGTGTCTACAGTTACTGACCTCATCATAGCTCCCAGAAAATAATGGGAGGAGCAGTGGTGGATGATGGACCTCCTGGAGTGAAGGCGCCAGATGGAGGCTGGGGTTGGGCAGTGTTGGCGGGATGCTTCGTCATCACTGGCTTCTCGTATGCGTTCCCTAAGGCTGTCAGCATCTTCTTCAAGGACCTTATTCAAGAGTTTGAGGTTGGCCACAGTGCCACTGCTTGGATCTCCTCAATACTGCTTGCCATGCTATATGGCACAGGTACCCAAGTATAACACATGAAACTGCTAATAACTGATTGCACACGTATACTGTGTACTGACGGATGAACTGTGTTCTTAGGCCCTCTGTGCAGTGTGCTGGTGAACAGATTTGGCTGTAGGCCGGTGATGATGGTTGGAGGAGTCTTTGCTTCAGTGGGAATGATTCTGGCTTCCTTTGCCAAAAGCATCACACATATTTACCTCTGCACTGGAATTATTACAGGTAGAGTCACAAAAAAGTGTTAAATATTTAGACTTTGTGAACAAATTTATGCTCAGAGTGGCAAGTACCAGTCTGTTTGTCTATCTATCTATCTAAATTGAATAATTGATAATAATAATAATCCAATAATTAATTATTCATTAACCCTGCAGTGTGATTCATTTCTCTATACTTGCGTCTCTCTGCAGGTCTGGGTCTAGCAATGAACTTCCAGCCATCTCTGATAATGTTGAACTGCTACTTCAGTGAGAAGCGTCCTCTAGCCAATGGCTTGGCAGCAGCAGGCAGCCCTGTGGCGCTATGCTGTCTCTCCCCATTGGGGCAGACTCTCCAAAACCAGTATGGCTGGCGGGGTGGATTCCTTATACTAGGAGGCATGCTGTTCAACTGCTGTGCCTGTGGTGCTCTCATGCGGCCTCTGTCAACCCCTAAGAAGTCCCAGATGCTGGAAGAAAACACTCTGCTGGCTGCAGACAAACCAAAGGCAAAGAAGAAACTATTAGACTTCAGTGTGTTCAAGGACAGAGGTTTTGTAATCTATGCCATTGCAGCTTCTGTTATGGTGCTAGGCTTGTTTGTGCCGCCTTTGTTTGTGGTCAGTTATGCTAAAGGCCTTGGCTACAAGGACACCAACTCGGCACTGCTGCTCACGATCTTAGGATTTGTTGATATGTTTGCCCGACCTGCATCAGGACTCATAGCAGGCATGAAGCGTGTGCGACCTCGAAGCGTCTATCTCTTCAGCTTCGCTATGATCTTCAATGGGTGCACTGACATCATAGGATCGCAGGTAACATTGCAGTAAAGTCCTCTTCAAGTAGAATGGCTTCCAGTTGGGGAGTTGTCTTAATGATTGCAGATCTGGGTCGTAATAAGTGAATATTGTAAACTGAGCCGTATACGTATTGTGAAACCTGTTGTCTCATTTCAGGCAAAGAACTATGCTGGTCTGGTGGTCTTCTGTATTTTCTTTGGTATATCATATGGGATGGTTGGAGCACTTCAGTTTGAGGTCCTCATGGCCATTGTGGGGAAAGAGAAGTTTTCCAGTGCCATCGGCCTGGTGCTGCTAATGGAAGCTGTTGCTGTGCTGGTGGGACCTCCTGGAGCAGGTCAGAGTATCCAAGCAACGATGGTGCTCTCTCTCTGTTGCCATCCCGCCCACATTTAGAGTACAATATCTCAGCTGTATAATAACACATAATCCTCAGATTGTCAGTTTAATCTGCATCTCTTCAAGTCTGCATGGGAAAATGTCCTAGGACAGGGTTACAACCACCATGTTGCCCTCGATGCAAAACAATATTAATGAGAATTATTAAAATAATAGAAAGCTAGTACGGTGGGGTTTTCTGGATGGGTTTGTACTGTGAAATTTACCACTTAATCACCTGAGCCAACATGAGTAGATCCAGACTGAAAGTGTTTGAGCTTCAGATGCTTTTAAGCTAGCTATAGCTGTGCTTCCCATGGAGAAAGAACATCAGCTGTCACGTTTTTTACAGAGATGTTGACTTTGTGTATCTGTTTAAGATAAAACCAAAAATAACAACCCTCGGTATAACCAGCTTCATCCATAGTCAGTGACAAACACTCGATGTACTCGGCTGCATCTTTCTATCAGACACAAACCAACCGTTACATGTGTCACTTTCTTAGTATCCTCCTTGTTTTTATAAAGTGATCACGGGGACAATGAACGACATTCATACTAACACTGTTGCACTCTCCACCAGGTCGGCTCTTGGACGCCACCCATCAGTACATGTACGTGTTCCTGTTGGCGGGCTGTGAAGTGACAGTATCTGCCTTTGTCATTGCCACCGGGAACTTTCTTTGCATTAGGAGGGAACGGGAAGATGGACAGGCTAAGATTGAGATGGCCGTAAGCGCTGCTGAGCTGGAGGGCCTCAACCAGGCGGGAAGCGAAGAACACGACGGAGGCAAAAAGGAGCAGACGGGAAAAGAAAATGGAAAAGTCCGTGTTTTGAAAGGGCAGGAAGACATGACGGTGACGGAGGCACCGGAAGACACCGGAAATTAACATTATTATTATCGAGATAGCATAAATTGTGTCAATAGGACACAGAAAGAACTGATGCTACAGTAAAAAAAGAAAGAGAGCTGACATTTGATCACAAATGTATATCCAAGTGTCACAGGTTCACTAGCTGGTTTCAGCTGAAATGGCTCTAATGCCCCACACCTGTAAGAGGAAAAACTCATCACCAGTTTGAGTGAAAATGTAGAATCATCTTTTTAGTTATCCGTCTTCCTCATCTGTAAAAAACATCCTTCAGCTGCTTTCAATCACATCTCTGAGTCTGTGTAAGCAGGCGCAGCTCGTGCTCGTCTTCAGGGTGAAGCTTGACCTGCTAATAAAAGAAAACATGTTTGCAGCTCAGTCTGTGGGTTCCTCTGCATCATTTGTGCAACTGTTTCTTGGTAAATTATACAAGAACAGGAAACATATTTAGAAAAATGGCTGTAGTCATCCAACATGCCCATAAAAGGCTTCATGATATACTGCTGCTGTTCACCTGCTCGTCTTACTCTGCTGGACTTCTCAGAAGTCGTCTGTTTCACATATAAAGTGCTGTTTCTCATTATTTTAATGTGCTGAATCCAAACCCGACAATTAATATATCTGAGTAGCTGCTGTCTCCAAGACATTTATTTTTACACTACATGTTGTTTAGATGAGTTTTTCATATGTTTGGTAATATTTGACCTTTCTTCAATATGAAACAATAATCAGAGAAAGGTCAACACAGATTAGTCTTAATATGAAACATTAGAAAGCACAGCAGGGTTATTGCAGCCCCGCCCTCACATTGTGAGCAATGCTGTGACGTTTCTCAGTTACAATAATGTGACATAACTTCAGCTGAGCAGCTTCTGTTTGGCAGCGTTGGTGTCACTGTGTCTGTAAACAGGATAACTGGAAACAGGCGTGTAGAGTGGCCCAGTGTTAACAATCCATTCAAAGTTTGCCTGACATGCACTGAGGTCATCAAAGTCCATCCACCGTCTTCCACTTATCAGGGTCATGGGGGGCTGGAGCCTATCACAACTGTCATAGGGCGAGAGGCGGGGTCCACCCTGGACAGGTCGCCAGCCTGTGGCAGGGCTAACACACAGACAACCATTCACACCGATCCCCACTAACTGCATGTCTTTGGACTGTGGGAGGAAGCCAGAGAAAACATGCAAACTCCACACAAAGACCCCGGCCTGATGGGGTTAGGGTCCTGAGTTCGATACCCTAACCTGGAACTGAACTCAGGACAGTGCTAACCACCGTGCTGCCCGTTATCAGAGACAAATATAAATAAATGATAAGTCTTCAAAGTCAACTTGATGATTTATTGGTGGAAACTTGACAAAAAGCTTTAGAGCCTACAAACTGTGATGTGCTGTGTGTTTGTCCATTTACAGAAAATACTGTAGAAAGATTTTAAACACATCTGACCTCACTTTGACATTTCTACCTCCCTCCCAAGTATCCTTACATCAGTACTGTGAAGACAAAGTGAACGACTTACCTATAATACATGTAGTATATTATATAATAGCTCAAGCTGCCCAGTTATTACCTCCTACATGTGTTTGGAGCGATACCCTGATTTTTGCTGCACTACAAACTTTGATCTTTCATGTTGTTTCAGCTCCTTGTGTTCGCTCCTGCCTGATTCTGTTACAGAGCTGCTCTGTGTGCATTTGTTTGACTTCTCTCAGACCAACATCAGAGCACGCACACTGCTGCAGCTCCGTTTGTTTTCCTGGCTCATGTGTACACAGCAGAGATGTGATGAAGGATTCTGCAGTCTTTTCCACAGGCTACACACTGCAGAGCGTAGCAGAGCGCACAGGTTCATCCACATCAAAAACACAATAACAGCAGAGCCTTTTCACAGCAGAGATGGAGCTTTATTGCAGTCGACTGTAAGACGCATTAATATAAAAACCCAATGCAGTACTTCTGGAAAAAGAGGCACACACTCTGGTTGGTGCAGACGGTGCTGTCACAGCACCAGGATGACAGAGTCCTTCAGCTTCTCACTGACACAGCTCTTGTTGCCCTTAAGGAGGCGCAGCGACTCCAGAATCATGTTCAGACCCTTCTCCACTGGTACGTCACAAAAAAACAAACACTTTAATATTATAAATGTTTCACAGTGCAGAAACAATACAAACTCAAAAGTAAGAATATTATATATACAGTGAAAGAACTTTTGGTGAAATATACCCAATGATGTGTTTGCCCCAACATAGTGCTTCTTTGTGATAGAGCAGAGAAACCTGGGACGCTCGGGGGAAACCCAACCCCTGCAAAGGTGTCTTCTTAAGTTTAACTCACACTCAGGCTTGTATCCAGACTCCTGCGATGCATTGAAACGTGCTCTGTGCAACCTTTTGTGTTACATTTAGCTTTTTATTGCCAAAGTCCATCCCTACACCAAATCAAGACAACCTTCTGCTCTCCCAGGTGCGTCTAACATTTACGCTCGGGTTCTGCCCAAACAACCGGCTCCACGCTGCGCTGCAGGAGAAACAAGGACATCAGCTCATCTACACACCTGCAGCTCATTTACTAACTTGCAATAAGATAAAGATGTTAGCATCGCCACCATAGCAGCATAGCTATGTTACAGCTAGCCTGCTAACTTTAGCACTTTAAAAATCCTGTTTAAAAACAACAACAACACAAAAAAACAGTTTTTCACCAAAGCAAAAAGATTTACCTGCTAGCTTGAATAACGTAAAAAGAGTACATGAGTGATTTTTAGCCAACGGTAAAGAAAAGATGGAAAACAGCATGCAGCTGTAAATGTGATGTCATGCTATGAGCTGCTGTCACAGTCCCATCAGCTGCCTCTGGGCTGATGCTAGCTCACATACACGAGCAGCAGGATGCCTGCTTTAGAGTTACTCGCTAACACAAACAGCTGAATCAATCGGGAGCACGTGGGGACGGCTGTCGGCGACAACCCGAACAAATGAGAGGAAATGAAAACTGAACGTGTGAACAGTGTGCCCGCCCTCAGACCGAGACGCTCCTATTCAGAGTTCTCACTGACAAACGCGTCCAGTGAGGAAGGCTGATGCAGCGGTCCATGAGGTCCTCATGGTTTGGATCAGCCTGCTGCGGTGTCGGCTCAGCCCTGATAAACTAGTTCAAGTGGCCCCAAAAGTAAAAAGCCCTGAAAACCAACAGTCTGGATTCAGACCACAAAGGTAAATGGAAAAGCATCAGAGGGTCAGTCTGTGACTGGAGCTGGAGCCGTAGACATTATGGTGGAGATCAGGGCTTGGACTGCTTGTATTGTTGGTGCTCATTGAGGAGCTCGTAGCTGGAGACCAGTGGATGGTACCTCAGACACCACCTGAAGGAGACACAGAGCAGCAGCCAGTGTCAGAACAGACCATGATGCTCCAAAACACAGCTGTCCCCACAGCCGGCGTCCAAGACAGCAGACTGAAGAGCTGCACCAAACACGGCGTGAACACTGGGAGGGACTTACCCCGCGCTGCTGCCGTCACACGAGGACATGGCGAGCGTCTACTTGGTGTGATGCTCGTAGGGAATGCTATTCTGAGGTTGAGGGAAGAGAGAGAACAGAGTCAATATGTCAGAATCCAAACACACAACTCAGCAACACGACATCATCACACAGGCATCAGATTACAGGACAACACTCTGCAAGTACTGCTGTAATACTACTGTAACACTGCTGTAATACAACTGCTATACTGCTGTAATACTGCTGTAATACAACTGCTATACTGCTGTAATACTGCTGTACTACTGCTGTAACACTGCTGTAATACTGCTGTAATACAACTGCTATACTGCTGTAATACTGCTGTACTACTGCTGTAATACAACTGCTATACTGCTGTAATACTGCTGTAATACTGCTGTAATACTGCTGTAATACTGCTGTAATACAACTGCTATACTGCTGTAATACTGCTGTACTACTGCTGTAACACTGCTGTAACACTGCTGTAATACAACTGCTATACTGCTGTAATACTACTGTAACACTGCTGTAATACTGCTGTACTACTGCTGTAATACTGCTGTACTACTGCTGTAACACTGCTGTAACACTGCTGTAATACAACTGCTGTAACACTGCTGTAATACAACTGCTATACTGCTGTAATACTGCTGTAATACAACTGCTATACTGCTGTAATACTGCTGTACTACTGCTGTAATACAACTGCTATACTGCTGTAATACTGCTGTAATACTGCTGTAATACTGCTGTAATACTGCTGTAATACTGCTGTAATACAACTGCTATACTGCTGTAATACTGCTGTACTACTGCTGTAACACTGCTGTAACACTGCTGTAATACAACTGCTATACTGCTGTAATACTACTGTAACACTGCTGTAATACTGCTGTACTACTGCTGTAATACTGCTGTACTACTGCTGTAACACTGCTGTAACACTGCTGTAATACAACTGCTGTAACACTGCTGTAATACAACTGCTATACTGCTGTAATACTGCTGTAATACAACTGCTATACTGCTGTAATACTGCTGTACTACTGCTGTAACACTGCTGTAATACTGCTGTAATACAACTGCTATACTGCTGTAATACTGCTGTACTACTGCTGTAACACTGCTGTAACACTGCTGTACTACTGCTGTAATACTGCTGTAATACAACTGCTATACTGCTGTAATACTACTGTAACACTGCTGTAATACTGCTGTACTACTGCTGTAATACTGCTGTACTACTGCTGTAATACAACTGCTATAATACAACTGCTATAATACAACTGCTATAATACAACTGCTATACTGCTGTAATACTGCTGTACTACTTCTGTAACACTGCTGTACTACTTCTGTAACACTGCTGTACTACTGCTGTAATACAACTGCTATACTGCTGTACTACTGCTGTAATACTGCTGTAATACAACTGCTATACTGCTGTAATACTACTGTAACACTGCTGTAATACTGCTGTACTACTGCTGTAATACTGCTGTACTACTGCTGTAATACAACTGCTATAATACAACTGCTATAATACAACTGCTATACTGCTGTAATACTGCTGTACTACTTCTGTAACACTGCTGTACTACTTCTGTAACACTGCTGTACTACTGCTGTAATACAACTGCTATACTGCTGTAATACTGCTGTACTACTGCTGTAACACTGCTGTAATACAACTGCTATACTGCTGTAATACTGCTGTAATACAACTGCTATACTGCTGTAATACAACTGCTATACTGCTGTAATACTGCTGTACTACTGCTGTAACACTGCTGTAACACTGCTGTAATACAACTGCTATACTGCTGTAATACTGCTGTAATACAACTGCTATACTGCTGTAATACTGCTGTAATACAACTGCTATAATACAACTGCTATAATACAACTGCTATACTGCTGTAATACTGCTGTACTACTTCTGTAACACTGCTGTACTACTTCTGTAACACTGCTGTACTACTGCTGTAATACAACTGCTATACTGCTGTAATACAACTGCTATACTGCTGTAACACTGCTGTAATACAACTGCTATACTGCTGTAATACTGCTGTAATACAACTGCTATACTGCTGTAATACTGCTGTACTACTGCTGTAACACTGCTGTAACACTGCTGTAATACAACTGCTATACTGCTGTAATACTGCTGTACTACTGCTGTACTACTGCTGTACTACTGCTGTACTACTGCTGTACTACTGCTGTAACACTGCTGTAATACTGCTGTAATACAACTGCTATACTGCTGTAATACTGCTGTAATACTGCTGTAATACAACTGCTATACTGCTGTAATACTGCTGTAATACAACTGCTATACTGCTGTAATACAACTGCTATACTGCTGTAATACTGCTGTACTACTGCTGTAACACTGCTGTAATACTGCTGTAATACAACTGCTATACTGCTGTAATACTGCTGTACTACTGCTGTAATACTGCTGTACTACTGCTGTAATACAACTGCTATACTGCTGTAATACTGCTGTAATACAACTGCTATACTGCTGTAATACTGCTGTAATACAACTGCTATAATACTGCTGTAATACTGCTGTAATACAACTGCTATAATACTGCTGTAATACAACTGCTATACTGCTGTAATACTGCTGTAATACTGCTGTACTACTGCTGTAATACAACTGCTATAATACTGCTGTAATACTGCTGTAATACAACTGCTATACTGCTGTAATACTGCTGTAATACTGCTGTAATACTGCTGTAATACTGCTGTAATACAACTGCTATACTGCTGTAATACTGCTGTAATACAACTGCTATACTGCTGTAACACTGCTGTAATACTGCTGTACTACTGCTGTAATACAACTGCTATACTGCTGTAATACTGCTGTACTACTGCTGTAACACTGCTGTAATACTGCTGTAATACAACTGCTATACTGCTGTAATACTGCTGTAATACTGCTGTAATACTGCTGTAATACTGCTGTAATACTGCTGTAATACAACTGCTATACTGCTGTAATACTGCTGTAATACAACTGCTATACTGCTGTACTACTGCTGTAATACTGCTGTAATACAACTGCTATACTGCTGTAATACTGCTGTAATACAACTGCTATACTGCTGTACTACTGCTGTACTACTGCTGTACTACTGCTGTACTACTGCTGTACTACAACTGCTATACTGCTGTACTACTGCTGTAACACTGCTGTACTACTGCTGTAACACTGCTGTAATACAACTGCTATACTGCTGTAATACTGCTGTAATACAACTGCTATACTGCTGTAATACTGCTGTACTACTGCTGTAACACTGCTGTAACACTGCTGTAACACTGCTGTAACACTGCTGTAATACAACTGCTATAATACTGCTGTAATACAACTGCTGTACTACTGCTGTAATACTGCTGTACTACTGCTGTAATACAACTGCTATACTGCTGTAATACTGCTGTAATACAACTGCTATAATACTGCTGTAATACTGCTGTAATACTGCTGTAATACAACTGCTATACTGCTGTAATACAACTGCTATACTGCTGTAACACTGCTGTAATACTGCTGTACTACTGCTGTAATACTGCTGTAATACTGCTGTACTACTGCTGTAATACAACTGCTATACTGCTGTAATACTGCTGTACTACTGCTGTAATACTGCTGTAATACTGCTGTAATACTGCTGTAATACTGCTGTAATACAACTGCTATACTGCTGTAATACTGCTGTACTACTGCTGTAATACTGCTGTAATACAACTGCTATACTGCTGTAATACTGCTGTAATACAACTGCTATACTGCTGTACTACTGCTGTACTACAACTGCTATACTGCTGTACTACTGCTGTACTACAACTGCTATACTGCTGTACTACTGCTGTAACACTGCTGTACTACTGCTGTAACACTGCTGTAATACAACTGCTATACTGCTGTAATACTGCTGTAATACAACTGCTATACTGCTGTAACACTGCTGTACTACTGCTGTAACACTGCTGTAACACTGCTGTAACACTGCTGTAACACTGCTGTAATACAACTGCTATACTGCTGTAATACTGCTGTACTACTGCTGTAATACTGCTGTACTACTGCTGTACTACTGCTGTAATACAACTGCTATACTGCTGTAACACTGCTGTAATACTGCTGTAATACAACTGCTATACTGCTGTAATACTGCTGTACTACTGCTGTAATACAACTGCTATACTGCTGTAACACTGCTGTACTACTGCTGTAACACTGCTGTAATACTGCTGTACTACTGCTGTACTACTGCTGTACTACTGCTGTAATACTGCTGTAATACTGCTGTAATACAACTGCTATACTGCTGTACTACTGCTGTACTACAACTGCTATACTGCTGTACTACTGCTGTACTACAACTGCTATACTGCTGTACTACTGCTGTAACACTGCTGTACTACTGCTGTAACACTGCTGTACTACTGCTGTAACACTGCTGTAATACAACTGCTATACTGCTGTAATACTGCTGTAATACAACTGCTATACTGCTGTAATACTGCTGTACTACTGCTGTACTACTGCTGTAACACTGCTGTAACACTGCTGTAACACTGCTGTAACACTGCTGTAACACTGCTGTAACACTGCTGTAATACAACTGCTATACTGCTGTAATACTGCTGTACTACTGCTGTAATACTGCTGTACTACTGCTGTAATACTGCTGTACTACTGCTGTAATACAACTGCTATACTGCTGTAACACTGCTGTAATACTGCTGTAATACAACTGCTATACTGCTGTAATACTGCTGTACTACTGCTGTAATACAACTGCTATACTGCTGTAACACTGCTGTACTACTGCTGTAACACTGCTGTAATACTGCTGTAATACTGCTGTAATACTGCTGTAATACAACTGCTATACTGCTGTAATACTGCTGTAATACAACTGCTATACTGCTGTAATACTGCTGTACTACTGCTGTAATACTGCTGTACTACTACTGTAATACTACTTTTGTTTACTAGAAACCCCCCCCCCCCAAACAAGCTAGAGCCCAGCTTTGTCGTGCGTACTTGTGCGCGTGCTTTCCTGCGTGCTCAGGTCACATGAAATATTCAGTGAGTCTCATCTTTCTGCTCATACTGTTGGTTCACACAGACTAAGCGCAGAGGGAATGTTGTACCTGTGAGGTGGACATGCGGGAGGTGTCCTGTCGCCCGGTCAGATCGGAGGATGACACGTTGATCGGAGCGCCGCGGTGCAGCCTCATGCTAACCTTTCGCTCACGCTCCATCCCGGACACTTGTCGAGGAGACGTGTTAGCTGGAGACCATAAACACATTGTACTGTGAGATGAATGAGTCCATGTTTCAAAGACTGACTGCAAAGGGCTGGAGTTCATGTTAACCTGTACACGCTTGCACCGTGGCACAGTAACATCACCTGAACCGTTAAAGAAAAGACAAACGAAGTGAGAGCACCATCACCTCCATCAAGGAGCCAGCCGCACAACAGCTGACAGATCATCAGCTGACACGCTGAGGTCACTGAGGCCACAGAAACACTACGAGAGCAGCTCCTCTTCCTCTACAGGACGTGCGCACTGCATATAAACACGTCTGGACTTTAACACCAGATTCCTACAGAGTTACAATCTGAATGCACCAGGATCAGCTCTATAAGAGCTCTACATCGTGTTTCTTTTATTTATTCTTTGGTGTTATTTCAGTTACAGCAGACAGCGTCTGAGCTGACAGGCAGGAGAAAGGAATAAAAGGAAGGAGGGAGAAAATAGAACAAAATCTAATAAAAGGATGGAGTACAAATAGAAATGCACAACGCTGCACCTGTAAGAAAAACCAACATAGAGCATCTGGAACACAGAAATATGAGAGTGCACAGACACATGTACCAACGACCTCCTTGTGGTGCGTATGGAGGAGAACACCGTCCTCTACCGACGTTGTTTCCTACATTTTTGTGCGTATTTGGGACACTTACATGTGATCTAATGATGCTAATGCAGCTGGAGTGAACTGACCTGTCTGTGAGGTGGGTGTTAGCGGGGTGGGCACTGTTCCCTCCTGGGTCCCTCGAGGGCGCCCGGGCGCAGCAGGGACTCTGGCCCCGGGGTTCCTGCTGTGCCTCAACCGGTCGTCCCGATCCCGACGCTCCCTTTCTGCTTCCTCTGCTGCACGGTTGGCTCCCTTTAGCAGGTCACAAAAGAACGGATTATGGACCCGACTGAGACTCTGCGGGTTCATTAGCGCTCTGCACGCATGCTAACCCTGTACTGTAACCATCGCGCTCACTTTGCCCGGCACAGATTAGTTTATGCTCAGCGGGCTTCTGTACTTCTCATTTTTGCACTAATGTGTGCGCTCGTGCTGGAGCTCTATTCCCCTTCATGAATCCCTCTGTCTGTTACAAAGACGCCATCACAGGACCGCGTACCAGCCTCCACACACTCATCTTACTAACGTGATAGGCTTGCCATCCTGGTTTGTCGCCAACATGGACGCGTGACAGGGCGGGACTTCCACCAGCTTTGGTCTAAAGCAAAGTAACCTCACAGTCCACGCCGAGACATCTGAACCTGAGCCACAGAAAAACAGGGTAATGAAGTATCTATTAAAACTATGACATGATCCAAACTAACAGTGCGCCCTGTTACAAACTGCAGAGCTGATCTTTAACCCTGTGTTCATGTCTATGTACGGTTTTAATACCTCTTTACATGTGAACAGAGTCGGGCATAATTAGAGGCATGGCTGCTTTGAGTGACAGGTGGATGCTGACTGCTTGTTACACCTCACTGAGCTGGACCCATCAGCTGCCTTTAAACACAGCTGTGTTGGTACTGAGCAGCTGTCAGCAGGACTCAAACAACCATTGCAGATCATTTCTAAATGATTTGTATCTCCACACAATAACAAACCAGCAGCTAACAAACGAGGAGGAGACGAGCCCTGTTTGTCAGTCTGGTCCCCAGCAGGCGCCCGTGTGTGTGATGCATCCTACTGAGACTAGCAGGTCACTAAACATCTGACCGTCCTGTAAAATGCTCACAGACGCAGCAGAGAGCAGAGAGCTCGCATGCAGGTGAGGACACACTGTGTCAGGAGACACAGTTTGCTTCAGGCTGACGTCTGTTTCTTTAACGTTAACTAATAAAGATTTCATGAATTACAAATTAACTTTCATCCATACAGAAAAAATGACTCGTGACCATCTCACAGACAAAACATTATGTACAGCTACTTCCAGTGTTGCCCTTACAGTATAAAGGGCCTCGAGGTAATCATCGTTGTGTTTGGCACTAAAGAAAAACACTGAATGATATTGCAGCTCCAACAGAACATGTCAGACCACAGGATGGAGTCACGCCTGTTACACCTGTTGGTTTTTAATGTTCTCCTGCTTCTCTGACAGCTGATACTCACAAACTTCAGCATGTTCCAGTCAAACACGTAGTCGTAGGAGAAGCCCTGTCTGTGGAACAGGTTTCTGAAGAGCTGCCGTAAGTACGAGTAATCGGGCTTGTCATCGAAGCGCAGGGAGCGACAAAAGTTCAGATAGGTGGCGAACTCAGCTGTGACAGAAAGTGGAAACAAACATGTTTCAGCCGACGTGCAGCTGGGACTCACACGGCTTCAAATAAAGGAAAGCTCTGAAGGCTGCAAACTCACAGGGGTAGCCTTTGCACAGCACCTCGATCGGCGTGGACATTTTCTTCTCACTGATGCGTTCGTACTTCTGCCTCTTGGTAGCGGCCTTCAGCCCCTGCCAAGGCAGCGAGCCCAGATTGAAATACATAAGGACGTATCCCAACGACTCAAGGTCATCGCGCCTCGACTGCTCTGTGGATACAACGAGCGAAAATAAAGATGATGAAGAGGAAACGGGTTTCACTACAGCAGCAGAATATCTCAGGTGGAATAAGGAGGAGCAGGAGAGAGGCGGACGTATAAAATGACAAACAGGCTTGTTACCGATCCCAAGATGAGTGTTGATTGAGGCGTAGCGAGCGGTGCCAGTCAGGTTCTTGTTCTCGCGGTACGGGATGTGCTGGTGCGTGCGAGCGTCTCGGTACTTTTTAGCCAGACCAAAGTCAATAATGTACACCAAGTTGCCCTTTTTGCCGAGTCCCATCAGGAAGTTATCCGGCTTCACGTCTCTGTGAATGAAGTTCTTTGAGTGAATGTACTCGATGCGACTGATCTGCAACGGACCACAAACAAAGAGACAGATTAGGTCCAATGCAGCTCGTATCTGACGCTCGGCTTCATTCGTGCATGCACGTGTGTGCACGTTTGTATGTGTGTGTGTGTGTGTGTGTGAGAGCAGCAGGTGTGTGTGCACATTTGTATGTGTGTGTGTGTGTATGTGTGTGAGCAGCTCACCATCTGGTCAGCGAGCAGCAGGACCGTCTTCAGGCTGAACTTGCGGGAACAAAAGTTGAAGAGATCCTCCAGGCTGGGTCCCAGCAGCTCCATCACCATCACATTGTAGTCGCCTTCAGCTCCACACCACTTTATTGTTGGGATGCCCACTGCAACCACACAGAAACAAATGCGTCTGCAGTCACTGTCTGATGGGTTTCTCCTGCTGGCAGCTGTCTCCACTGTCACCGCCTCCTGTGCTGCTCAGAATAAGCACACAGGGATGAAGGGCGTGTCCTCGGGGGTAAGAAAGTGCTCCTGCTCTGATACTGAAACCTGCACTCACACTCAGCAGGGCTCGTGAGGCCCACACCCACATCACATCTGCCAAAGTGTGATTCTGTCCTACTTCACTCCCTCGTTTAAATGTGGTGCTGACAAAATGAAAACTGGCGTCCTACTTGTGTACTGGTTTGGGCAGTCATTCCTACACTCTAAAGGAAACTCTGCAGCATCTCTGCAGTGTGTAAAGCCCACATGTGCCTGCAGGCAATCCTGACACGGGCTGAGCAGAACTGTCACGAGACAGCTGTGCTGTGCTGGGGTCTCCTCTCAGACCTGGATCAAGCATCAGTCAGGTCCTGGACTGCCTGTGGTGCTACCTCACAGGCTTACATCACATCCCACAGGGTGTGATTTAGACTCAGGAACGTGAGGGCCAGTCAGTGGTGTTGGTGCATCCACCATCTACACCAGCCACATGAAGGTCTGTCCTGTCCTTCTGTGGACCTGTCTCACAGTCCTGAGACTGCAGAGGGAGACCTGGAAGAGCTGGACTACCTGGTGCTGTCCCATGCTCCCAGCACTGACACGGACATGAAGGAAGAGCAAAACTGGACAGCTCAGCAGTGTGGAACGCTGCAGATTCACAGTGTTTGACTTTCTCAGTGATAATCCTGAACTGAAACGAACTTTGTGTTAAACTCTGATCATCACTGTGAGCCGTGGACCGAGCGCCACAGCACAAAACACTGGATGCTACATCCAACCCACGGGACAGTCGAGGCGTGGACTACACACAGAAACCTTCTGTGCTAAACTGCAGCACAGCGGTGGTCCACGGCTCACTCAGGTCATTCAACATGACCTTGCATTTGTTTGGTGACTAATGGGATCACTGCAATGACAGACAAGTGTCCATCACATTACACGTGGAGGAATAAAGAGAGCAGAGAGTGGGAGCAGGAAACGAGTCCTGCAGCTAACCGTGACAGAGCGCATGAGAACGAAGACACAGACAGACTGTGGTCACCTCCTCCTTGCATCATCTTGTAGATCTTGCTCTCGATGTGGAGCTGCGGATGTTTCGTCTTCACACATTCCAACTTGATCGCAACTTCTTCTCCCACTGAGATGTCTGTGCCTGGAAAAAGACCAACAAGGATACACATTAATACACACAGTGACACACACAGTGACACACACACACATAATGGAAGCCACAACATCAACAACAGTAATATGCATGGAGATGTTCCTGATGATGAGTCCTGTGGTCTCTAACATGACACGTTCTCTTTCAGAGATGTTCCTGTTTCCAGCAGCACACAGAAGGACAACAACACCTACACACTGCTGTGTAAACGTCAGTATGTCTCCTTCAAAATAAACAAAATACAAACAAATTTCATAAATCGTGACCAAGCTGGACTCACAACACTGCACCTTCAAAGTCGGTGACAGCAGAGAAACAGGAAACCACAACAAATCCCCCAAGAAGCTGCATCTTTGTCAGCTGTGGCACAAACATGCAGACCAGGGTCAGGCAGCAGACAGGTGCTCGAAGAGTGGGAAGGTGGATGCTGTGAGTGGAGCAGAAACAGGGAGCAGCATGTTCTGGAATATTCACGCCACCCTTCCAAATGCTTTTGTGACACAGCACATGTGCAGATTCTTCTCCTGCTGCAGCACCTTACCTGCTTCTTTAAAGAAAACTCAGGACCTGCCAGCCTCAGGCCCTCGGTGCACCAGCCAAACAGTATGTTTAATAATAAAAAGCCTATCATCAGTTTGCTAAACGTAACTTAAAACACAGTCAACACTAGTCACAGTGTTAGTGTAGTGGTCCTCGCGCAGTATTTGGGTGGTGCAGTGGTTCACACTGCTGTCTACCTGAAGACATTTGTGGGTTCAAAGCTGCACATTCAGCACACCCAGACCTGCCGCGCCGACATCGGCACCGTTAAAACATGTCAGCGGCGCACAAACAGAGCTTCTATCGTCTGCCTGTGAATGTGACTTCAAGGCTGACACTAACAACTCTGATGTTATTTAACTGAGACAAAAAAACGATGCTGTACTCATGCAATGATTACTGTGTAACTACATTTCCCAGTAACTTCAATCCTTCTCATAGATGGGCTGTGGAAGCTGCCATGTTACCTCGCCATCTTGAGTGCAGAGGCTAGGATGGACATGCTGTGTCACCTAATCGTGTTTTATGTATGTGGTGAGAACCCAGCAGAACCCTGCAGTGCAAGTGAACAGTCTGAATACATCCTCATGCATGTGTGAGCGTCCACGATGTTAGCGCTGACAGCTAACAGCTGCAAACACAGCAGGATCACTACCACTGCTGCCATCTAGTGGTGAGATTTCACACCCTGTAACTTTAATAAGTGCCAGCAGCATCACAGCCGTAGAAAAAACAAAGAGACACATTTACACACAGTATTTTCATTAACACACACGAACAGATCAGGATGGTGCATAATGTTTGGTGTTCCACACATTCCACATTATCTCCTGTGGATAAATCCTGAGCTCCACCGGAGTCTCAGTGTTTTCTAACAGGTGAGTTCAGTCTTGGTTCATCTTCAGCCGACTCTCCCCACTTTGGAGAGAACCACGTGGAAACCTGCGTCCACACGTTATCATTTTCAGTGGGACAACAATCGCTCCCCCATCGGGTGTGTTCATAGGACCCTACGCACCATGATGAGCTCCAACCACTCACTTTAAAGTGACGACTGAATTTCAAGGAATTAAGATAAGTGTGAATATTATTTTTAGCTCTGGCACAATGACACCTCTGAGTGTCTGTAACTAGCAGACAGCCACAAATCCAGCCTCAGGGGTCACCAGCAGCAGTAACAGGCCAACCCCTGCAGGCCCGAGGATGGACAAAAGCAGGCGCCTTCTAAACAGGGTCAGGGTGACCTTTGTTTGAAGCACACTCTCCGTCCTCACACCAGCACAGAGGGTTTAGACTTTTACATAATGCAATCCAGTAAAAAAGGTTACATTTAAAATATTTACTGTGGTAACTGATGTAAGGATGTCTCGTATGTACCTCACAGTGAGTGATACACACGATTAGCAAAACACAGCGTGCTGGACGTGACGAATTCACACTCCTAGCTCAGCATACAAGTGAAGACTAAGCTTCTATCATATCAGGTAGCATCTAAAGCTGGAGGCTGCTGGGCCTCGACCACCACGTCAGCATGTGTGAGCTTGCTGTGTGGTGCAGACATCAGTAACTTTGTGGTTCAGTCTTAGTGAATGTTGTGTTTTTGATCACATGTGTTTGTTGAAACAGTACTGCTTACTGACCCATACATGAGTGCTGTCTGTTTCATTGTAGGCGGTAACTTCTGGCTGAACCCCGCCTCCCTAAAATAAATTCAAGATGGCAGCAGCCCAGATGTTAAAATTCAAGCTACAGCCATCTTTTTATACAGTCTTTGTTCATATCAGTGGCAGGTGGACTTTGCCAGTCAGCGTGTCCTGGCTCACACTGGTGCCACTCCCTGAACCATTGATGTTATGGACTGTGGTCACAGTGGGCAACCCTTTGAACAGCACAGACTGAAGAAATTCCCACACGGAGTGGACAGTGTGGCTGTACGGTTACACACATGTGTAACACAAAGGCTAACAGATATGTTCTGCATTAAGACCTGCGCAGTACACACAGTAGCAGTACACACAGTAACAGTACACACAGTAGCAGTACACACTCTTCCTCGTTTTGTTCCTTGTTGTTTCCGTACTTTCAGGCTATTGTATCATCCCCCCCCCCCCCCCCCCCCCTCTGCCTCGGGTTAAACACCACACACGGGTAACAAACAGTATATGTTACGTAGACCCGGAAGTCCTGCAGCGGTGACCTAATCTTCCCTTTCTGAAGCGCAGCAGTGTTTTGAACGGTACGTTTCAGGTGACAGCTTCCACTCACCTAAGTAGATGTCCCCGAAGGACCCACTCCCGATCTTCCTGCCCAGCCGGTAGCGGTTGCCCACTCTCAGCTCCATGTCCGCGGTGCTCTTTGACACAGCGCTCCTGATCTTAGTTATGAAGCACTTCTCCTGTTGTATGAAGGAATATTAGAGCTTTGAGCCCATCGGTGTACACAGCCCGGTCCCTTTCGATCTCTTCCTGTAACAGCGCAGGTTTCACCATCCCTTTTTTCTCTTTCTGACCACCGGAAGTCTGTAATATCGGTATGGCCCGGTACCGTGAAACGCGTAGTCTATGCTCTCCGTAGTTTGGGGGCCACTGTGATCCCAAACTTAACGATGGACTCCGATTATTCGGATCCAACTCCAGACAGCTGAACGGGTACGCACCGTCTCCCAGTCTGTGAAAGCTGTCACTCGCTGCTGACGTCACTTCCCCTAGCAACTACAGGCAGATGTGGAAAAACATGTCAAAGTGAACTCGACACTTACTCACATGTCCTCATACAGACACGGAAACCCAAACACACGTTGGAGCACAGTAAAGCGCTGTGATTACACGGAAGCAGAGCGCGTGAAGCCGCTCGCTCTTATCACAGTTCATTTTGCTTCTTTGTGTCGAACAGAGTCCAGCAGACACACAGTCTGTGTATATAACAGCATTATTGTGGTGAATGTTTGCGGGACACGCCCACAGGTCTGTTGCTGTTTTCTGATTGGCTCAATGTGGACCGACCACAAGTTTTTTTTCATTGGCTGTTAGGAAGCCTCTCACATGGCAGGAGTGTGTTTTTAAAGTTAGGTAACCCGCCCTCACGTGTACGCCAATGCGCTGTCTGCAAGCTGCATTCAAGTCCTGTAAGAATGCGTGTTTTTATCGCTTCATCCCGCCTCACAGTTCACAGGCTGAGCTTTAAATATAAAATACATTCTGGGTGAAAATACTCCCTCCATGTGAAGGGTCCATGTAAAAGAAGAAAAAACCCAAATGATTGTTGACCACACAAGAAATGCAAAAATTAGCCAAGCAATGCAGCAAAGTTATAACACCAATGGCAACGTAATAATAATCATATAATGACCAATGATATATATTTTTAAAATGTATTTTCCATGGCTGACAGCAGGTGCTGTAAAATAGATCTTACAGTCAGTGCAGATTTGAGGGTGAATGTCTGCAGCTCTGTGAGTTGCTCAGTGAGCCAGCATCCCGTGGATGCTCCGAGGAATCACCCAGGAACAAAATGCTAACTTTCCTTTTACTCTCTATTTCAAACTGTGACAATAACTCACTCAAGGACAGAATGTACAGGTGATCATAGGGCCAAACAAATACAATTTATTGGCATACTTTTACTTCTGTTTAAAAAGTCTTTTAACGTTATAATATTTAGTAAGATAAAGTAATGCATTTTAATTACACAAAGGTGACAAAATCACTCTCTCATAACCAAAACACTGCTACTAGCTGTATGGGACATTTATATATGGATCCTGGTGTAAAATCAGGATGAGGATTCTTTCATGTTGTTCTCAGTATACTGTTGCAGGGCTGAACACCTCAGCTCAGTGGGTGTGTAGAATATTTGATTAACGATCTTTAATCACATAGTTTTATTCACCACTATTGAATGTAATCATGATCAATTCCTAAACTCTGGCTCCCACAGTGTGTCTTTTGTCTCTTTCCTTCACCCAAAGATGCACATGATCAGTAGTGAGTCAAAGACCTTAAGCGATGACTCCCAGTAGGGCTGAAATGACCTCTCCACCGTTTGGTCTGAGAACTGAAGAAGCTTCTTTAATGAGAGGTGAAACTTCACGAAACATCCAATCGCTTTCCTTTCCAAGCTCCTCACACTGTGCCAAACAGTTTTTAGTGCAGTTAAACTTCGGGGTCACTGGATATCTGCACACATGTTCATAAACACTGATGCTAATAGTGCTTTTAAATTATAATTTGCAGCTTGCAAAAAATGGGTAATAAATATATGTATTTATTACAACATTTCTGCCATAATACGACATAAAAAGTATGTTACAAGAAATGAATTGGGGGTGTCACGTTCCCAGAGCTTAGTCATGGCCATAAAGCAGGTAAAATAAATATTGAACAAAGTATCAAGCAAAGGTTTTTGTACGAAATATTAAATACATTTCAGTAAATGTGTTCAATACTTTTTCCCTGTGTAATCTTTCATTATAAACTTATGGGAGTCTACAATTTGAATTCTTTGCACGTTTGGATTGGATGGGTTGTAACAGACGTTGTAACAACGAGTGGATCTCTGATCTTCCAGATTAGGATCGTTGAGCTTCAGTAGAGGTTAGATGACATCCATGTGGTGATTTTAAGCATAAAGCTAACAAGTGATTGTAGGAGGAGCTGGGTGAAGACTTTGGTACTGAGATAAAGTTCAGCATAGGAATGGAAGCAGAGACCATGGCGGCAGATGATGTCACCAAGGGGAAGCATATAGATGGTGAAGAGAAGGGGTCCAAGCACAGAAGCTCAAGTTCTGTTGAAGAATCAGGAGAGTACCAGTGAGGCCAGGATGGCTGCTTATACATGAGAGAAATGTGAGAAACAGGTCGAAGGCTGTAGAAAGATCCAGGAGGATGCTGATGTGCCCACGGCAATGACAAGGTCCCGGACTTCCACACAGGTGGATTTCCTTCATTCCTAAGAAAATAAAACAGCTCACTCCTCTTTTGCAAAGGTCTCTGCAACAGTACCTGCACACAAGGAAACTGCAGGTTCCAGTTTTTCACACAAAAGGCAAGACACACAATCACAGTGGCAAAGGCGCCATACTCCATTACTACTTACTACCCAAAGATCCAGCAAAGACTGAAGGGCTGCCACCGCCTCAAGCAGTGGCCACAAATGAGGATATCAGGAAGAGGTGTGTGATTACACACACCTGTTCACCAGGCCCCATTTTTCACCATAACCAACCCATGCACACACACACACACACACACACGCACACACACGCACACACACACACACACACACGCACACACACACACGTGACTGCTTAGAGGAGAGGGACACACAGAAAATGATGAGCCAGCAAGGTGAGGACTGAGGGACGGTGACATCGTCAGGATCCACACCTGGCTTTCTGAGGGGGCACAGAGCAGGTAGACATGGTGCTGTGTTCATACTACACACTGGATTTAATCATTAGTTTCTGTTACTCTCTGGCTATCTTCCACAATCTGATTTTCGTCCTGTCCTCCTCCTGTTATTATTGTAGGATCTTTAACTTACAATATAAAGCACCTTGAGGTGACTGCTGTTGTGATTTGGTGCTATATAAATAACATTTAATTGAATTTAACTGAATTACAACTGCCTCTCTATATCATCTCTATATGTCTCTCATAATAGACCTTCTAAAAGAAACAGAAGAAACTGGTAAGTATCAGACCAGCAGGCTTTCCAGTGGCTAATTAGAGGTGGACAGAATAGCAACCATCAGTATCAGTGATATCAGTGAGATGAAGTGCCTGCAAAGAGCCTAGAGTATTATAATAACAAACAATACACACCACAAAATCAACTTATTTAATTGTCGACTTAATAATGTTTACTTATGTATTCATTTAAATGTGTATTTGTGTTCTGTAAGCAGCAAACAACGTTACAATTTTAAATCATCTTCAGTGTTGGGGTTGGACTCAGGATGAGGGCTTCACCGATTTCTGTTTAGGCTAATGCTGACACCTGGTGGATGCATTTGAACATGAAGGTAATGTAGGAACTCCGTCAGCTCTGAGCCATCTGTAACTTATTATTATTTATTTATTGCATAGGCTCAGATTAAACCCGCATGCAGTTCATTTAGAAATTAGTGTTCAGTTATGTTTGAATTAGTGTACTATGAGGAGTTTTTATTACAAAAAAAGTCCAAATACTTTTACTGACCAGTGTTTGGCTTGCCTCTACTCCCAGAGCTCAACACAGAAGCATGTGGATACGTATGACAGAGAATGTGCACCTTTCTGTTTTCATATTTTAATTTATATTTAATTGTGTTGTGGTTTGCAGTGTTTTGTGTTGTTTCACTTTAAATTTGTTTAAAAGGAAAAAGCTGAAAATTTAAATAGTTAAAAGTTGAAATGTAAATAGTTGGTTTTTGGATTATATGATTTATTTATTACATTTTATGTGGAGTGAATAAATAAAAGTATATTTACGGTGGCCACTAGAGACAAAACACGTACGAACTCCAAAACACGTACGAAAGACAACAGAAGTGCTCCAGGATGCTAGGGGGCAGTGTTGAGCTTTTGTTACCTAGTGGCTACACAAGCCAGCAAGTACCAACGACCGGATTTGGTGTGTGGTAGTAACAGGTAGATGAACATTTTTTTAATTATTTGAACATATATGAGTGCTTGTGTATAAATACACAAACAATACACATATGCTTTCAATTGTGTAATTTACGTGATCTAGGTAGCTCTGTTTTGGAAGTTCAGTTAATGCTAGAAATGTGTTTTGGAGTTTGTACGTGCTTTGTCTCTAGGGGCCACTGTATATATTTATATATAAACATATATAACAAAATTCATTGCTGCGTGCAAAAAATGTATTTCAGTGTTTGCTATTATCCACACACACACACACACACACACACACACACACACACACACACACACACAATAGCAGCCCCTCTCACTCAGTTTTTGAATTTACGCTTGCTCGCAATGTGTTGCTCACACTCTCAACATTTCTGCCCGTGCGCGCTCAACTCTTTCTGTACACCGTTATTAGGGGTGGGTTTTAATAATCGATTTATCGATTAAAATCGATTCTGGCTTGGATAACGTGAAATCGATTCATTAAAATCCTGAATCGATTTTTTAATATAAATTTATTTTGCCCGAAATGCCAGAATCTCAGGTGAAACCTCACAAAATTTCAACAACCACCAAACAGCTAAGACAGTAAATGAGAGCAGGTACATGGATTCTGCACAGAGACGTAAACACAAAGCGCGGACCCGCGGATCAGAATCAGTGAGATGTCGCCTTTCTCACCTGACGGCACGGACACGGTCGGGGCTGAAAGCCGACAGCTCGCTGATTCTGATGTTTTGGCGGCTCCGCGCTTTGTGTTTCCGCCCTTTTTGCGCTGATTCTAAAGCTGTTAGTTTTATCTCTCTCCAAACAATATTGACCGAACCAGCAGCAAAAGAAGATCCAAACTACGCTTCACATAAACATCGTCATGAATTCTCTCTGACTTTTGATGCTTTGCTTCTACCACGATAAAATCACACTTCATGCACAGCTCTCTCTCTCTCTCTCTCTCTCTCTCTCTCTCTGTACTTCAAGAACAGTTTCCCGTCTAAAAATCTGTTTTCTGCATTATTCGCTTGCTTGTTACGCACAAGTCTACTGTTGTTTACAGCGCTGTTGGTCGCTGTTTTTTTTTTTTTTTTTTTTTTCGTTTTACATACTTCCGAAAAGAAAATCGAATTTCTGCCGTTCAATACTGAACAAATTTAAACTTTTTAAAATGATGCAAAAAGCTTAGCCGTGTCTCTAATAAAACCGCTGTAACGTCAGAGGTAACGTTCATATGTTGATTAATGGTTTTCTTTCGTTTTTGATGTACTGCAGAATATTTTTTATAAAATCCCAGGCCAGGAAAACCACCTTCATGTTTTTCTGTGTTTGATCTTCAGCTACTTTGACACAAAGGCATCTGCTGTGACGCTTACACCTTTGATAAAGTCTTGCGTGTGTCAGCTTCCTTTTTATAGATACAAAAATATGTAAATGTATTGATCTGAATTATAATATTTCTGACTGTCAAAATTTCCCAGATTCAAATCGAATTGAATCGAATTGAATCGAATCGAATCGTGGATCGAATCGATTCGGGACCTTGTGAATCGGAAACGAATCGATTCTAGAAATCAGTGACGATACCCAGCCCTAACCATTATATTTGTGCCACAAAACCAGCCAATCACAGACTTGGATGCAAAAAAATCTGATTGGCTGTTTTGGTCTCCAATCAGCTCGAAATGCAATATCCCAGAATGCATTTCGTCCAAAACTCAAACGAGGCAGTGGTGGAGGAACACAGAGTGGCGGAGTTTGAAATATTACTCTTTCTGGGTCACAAAATAAACGTTTAACATGTTTTCAGGCGAGAATGTAACTGTGTAAACTTCAAATATCTGCTCAGTTTATCAAGACACCACATATTTTCAAAAGTGCTCCGATGTTTTCGGAGACGTCTGTTACCCACTAGCTCGATAGCGAGCCGGGGTTCAAGCCTCACTAGAGCCGCTGAGAACACCGGACTCCCGGCAAATCGTTTTCAAACCCACCGCTGTCTTTCACTACTCAGGTTAAACATACATAAGTCACTTAGATAACTTAAAATGTTATTGTTTGGCTTTTTTCAGTGTTTTATTTGTTCCTGAGTAAATCGGTTTGGCTGAGATTAAAGTTATAGTTTTTACACAGCTGAATAAACGTCAAGCAGACAGCTGATTATCAGAAGTGTGAGATGCTCGAGAATTTACTCCGGTGTCCTGTCATATTTTAGATAGCAAGAAGCAGACGGCTGAGTTTATTAAACTCCACCGAAACAATCTGCAAATGTCATTAAAATTTAATAAACTGTCATCTTGTCTTTATTTTTAGTTAGCACATACCTTAAACACTTAAAGCTGTAAGCTAATGATAGTTATATAAGAGCAGATGCTGCTGGTGCAATAAGCTGTACGTTTTACGTTCAATGGATGATGATCTGATTAGTCGACTATCAAAATAATCGTTTGTGGCAGCCCTAATCAAGACATCACATATTTGCATAAGTGCTCTAATGTTTTCGGAGATGCCTGTTACCCACCAGCTGACCGGGTGGTCACTCGGGTTACACAGAATATATGAGGCTGAACTGACAAAACCACCACCAGGTATTACAGGAAAAACCATAAAGCCTTTGAACTAAAACAAACGCTGTTGTGACAGTGATGTACACTGTCTTGTTGGTATATATGTATGATTTGTATCACCTTCATGTTTCCCTCTCACCACATATACAAACCGACATCATGACCAGCGGCTTTTACAGCTGTGGCTCCAACAAACATCAGCTGATACTACAGGGTGGGCCATTTATATGGATACACCGTAATAACATGGGAATGGTTGGTGATATTAAAGTCCTGTTTGTGGCACATTAGTATATGTGAGGGGGCAAACTCCTCAAGATGGGTGGTGACCATGGTGGCCATTTAGAAGTCGGCCAACTTATTGGTCACAGGCGGTGCAGGTGGTGAAAAATCAGTCTCTTGCTGTCCAGCATGTGCTCCAGTGGATGACCGGCCAGTCCCATGTTCCCATCCTTCCTAATGAAAAGAGACATTTCAACATAACATGCAAGTTTGACCACGAATGTAAGGAGCGGCTGGGAGATCACTCAATTTGTTACATGTTGAGTGCATGCACTTGTACTGTGACTTTTCCAGTGCAGCATCTGGACACTTACACAGTGTTTAAAACCATAAGTGCAGCAGTTAGATATGGTGGTGGATTCCACAGAGTTTAACACATTGTTGTCTTGTAATTTGGAAACTAAATGAGTAAAAATGTTTCTAAACATTAGCTGTTAAGATGTTCATAGCTGTTTCATGAAAATGACAAGACTAAAAAACTTTGTGTAGGGTCCTACGTTGATAGATAATAAGCAAGTGCTTTGTTTGATTGTCTACTTGTAATCTGAATGTTTCAGCAAAGAAATCCAGTATTTGAGAACTTAAAAGAGCGTTGACTTTCACGTCCATGTCAAGTGTCACTGTTGGTTTCACACCTGTAGCAAGAATTGTATATACAGGTCACAACCGTGTGACTCAGAATGTTCCAAGGGATTAATTGTTCTCTGAAGTCCCTCCAGGGTTTCCTCATCCAGTGGGCATTCAATTTCAGGAACCACAACTGTACTGTTAGATTCTTCTGGCAGTACAGCACTCTCCCAGTCAATGCCTGGATCCTGAAGCTCCTTCAAATCCACAAACATATATAATAGTCATTATTCCAGAATAGGTACTTTTGGGAGTAATGTTATTTTGTGTAAGAGTTTTTTCCAATAAATACAACAATTTAAAAAGAATGCCTTTGTTTTCATGTTCTTCTTACTGTGATTTAGATTAGTGGTAATTGATAAGCAAGAATGTATAAAATCACCAGAAGCATCTCCCAGATGTGCTACAAGTGTTTAATATGTTAATTTCAGAAGAGCAGAGTTGACTGCTAACTAAAATTTTGAAATTCAACATTTAAATAAATAAAAAAAAAATCTGATTATGATCTGGTACCTCAAGTCTCTCGCCCTCGTCCAGCTCTTGTAGATGTCCCATACACCAGAGCTGTTCAGGAGTGAGACCACCTTCTGTCCTGAGGGGATGATTATTCCATCCTCCAACAAAGGTGACAAGATCTGCTCGGAGTCGAGGGACAAAGATGTAGTGGACACCAAAGAGATGAATGACATCTGAAATGTCAAGCAGGCCATCCTCCTCCAGTGAGTGAAGAATATCATGGTACTTGCTAGTGACTGCAATCCAGACATCACGCCAAAGTCGTTCTACTCTGTAAATACATTTGAATTTGGATTTCTGGTATTTCATGCTTTAAATCAATATCAGAACTGCTACAACAATCTACCCATGCAGTCAATAATAATATAAAAAACATCAAAAGACTAACCTCTGATTGTGGACACTCTTTCCAGATATGAAACTCGCTCTCCCTGTTCCTCTTGTGGCAAACATGAAATGTGCAATATCCAGGTTTTCTACTCCTGATCTGCCCTAACCCTATGATAAAAATAAATTTTTAAGGAATTTTTAAAGTTTTCTTTAATGAAACTTGTTGCTAGCATATAAATTTAATCAGGGCATAAAACCTTGATGGCAAGCCATGAAGCTGGGCTGATCTCAGGAAAAATGAGAATGCAGTTTTTGCCCTGTTGTTAGTTGCTGCATCCAAGTACAGGACCTGCAGTAAAAACAAATGGAAAATTAAAGATCTGGTTTCAGATCATGTATAGTTTTTCAGTTAATAATGCAGTTTCATAATAAGTGTTCAAGGAACATTGTACGGTTCTATGTTCATAACCATAATTCAAAGCTTGAGTAGTCCATACATCAATATTGGTAGTACTTATCAAAAAATAAAAATGGCCTTTTAGTTGAACCTTTTTTTTGTAAAGAACTGATTATAAATTTAAAAAAAAAAAATTGCAAATCGTCCACTATGTTGGCTTGCTGAATAATTGATGTTCATAAAAAATAACCTAATACAGCTCTCATTTCAAAACTACCAAATATTCTACATAACAGTTTAAATTTTACCTTCCTTGAGTAGCCATCCACTCCACCAAAGATCACAACATTGTACCTGTTTCAGAGGGAAAACAATCTCACTAAGGCTTGATTTGCAGAACATGTAAGACATTGAAAATACATTTTTCAGTATGCACACTTGCCACTGATTTAAACTGGACACTTGTCAGGTGTGCTGAAAATAATACCAACATTTTTATATGTGAAAGTGGATAAGTTCAATGAGACTAAATATTTTAGTTCCCTTGTCATGATTTTTTTTTTAAGTTTTCAGGAGCACTTACCATATTATGTGTTGATAGGCTTGTTATCATGGAAAATATCGATATACAAAGTGTAAATAATTGCTCAAGAAAATTTACAATTAACAATATTACTGATTTGTTACACATCCTGTAATCCTTTTACTTAATATTACTCTATGAAGTGCTTTTTAAAATATTATAAACACACTGAAAGACCTATCAGATAAGGTTGATTAAAACAGATTTAAAGTATAATGTGCATCTTTCTGCCCAACTTGTGTTAGAGCTATATAAGTGGGTATTTTACCTTATTAGCATGTGATTTGTGTCTATGTGGACCAGGGAGAGAGGGCCTCGCACCGAGTAGCTTCTTCGCACAACACAGCCTAGTTCTGTGATCCGTGTGAAGATCCCTACAGCATCAACTCGATGCATGGAGGCCATCATCTCTCCACCACTGAACACGGAGACCCATAGAAACCAAATGTCCTTGAACCATTCATAGCGTAGA
Organism: Pelmatolapia mariae; assembly: GCF_036321145.2. Taxonomy (NCBI): domain Eukaryota; kingdom Metazoa; phylum Chordata; class Actinopteri; order Cichliformes; family Cichlidae; genus Pelmatolapia; species Pelmatolapia mariae. Next base: position 31,235,526 of record NC_086234.1, on the reverse strand, counting down.
ACATTAACATAATTATATTAAAGACGGCTTACAATTGGGAAAAAGGTTTAAAAACACTTTATTTACACAAATAACATTTACACAAAACAAATACAGTTAAAAGCATTAAATATTAAAAACAATGGATTCCACAATATTCAAATTCATATATACATGAGAATCTTAGAAATGGTTTATATACACAGGATAATATAGATTTCAATGGAAGAAAACTGGATAAGGTTTGTTAAAAACAAAAAAAAACACACACAGAGGGAAGGGTATAAAGGGAGGTGGAGTCAGCCTGGAGCTCATTTCGACTCTGGACTCTGAGGAGTGAACATCAATAGCCACAGCCTTGTGCAATACAGCCTCATTGGTTTATCTTTTTGTGTGCCAAGTGCCTGAGGAAGACCCTTAAAGGGTCGAAACGTTGCGCGTACGGCACACTATTTTTTGTAATTAATTAAATAAAATTTTTGTTTTAATTTTTCTTTATTTTTTTTTCATTTTTTACAATTCTATCTCGCCACATAAAAGCTCAAATCAGAGTTATAATTATTTAGATAACAAAGGCGAACCCACATTACAAGAACTACAATAAAATACAAAATATAAAACACAACAACACAAACACAACAATTTGCCTAAGACTGAGGACCGGATGGCCTCAGCAGGTTGGACCGTCGTCCGATACGGGAAAAGGCGGAAGCTTTCCCGTAATCGTGACAACCAGCAGGGTGGGTTTCCTTCGGGAGGGATGGCCCGTGCATTTCCTGCCTCACAGAGGTGGCAGGCTCAGTCCCCTTCCCCTAACCCTAACCCCCTAACCCTGGAGAGAGCTATCAACTCAATCAGGACATCAGCCCTGAGAGAGCGTGTTGCTTCTTGGCCTACAGACATATTTAGTGGGGCTGAGGGTAACCTCTTTAACACTAACAAAAGGGTAAAAATATGTAGAGTGTTTGATGTTTAAGGGTATTTTGGGGAATTTCAGGAGGCTTCAGGTAACTAAAATGAGAACACAGTTCCAGAACAACCCACTAGAGGGTGCCATATTCTTTTTTAAGGGAATTTTCCCTCTGTTTGGTTCTTCTCATTAATAACAATATAGGCCCCTCTGTGGCCGTTTCATGACACAATCCTGGCCCTGAAGCCTTTCCTAAACCTAACCCTTTTAACCCCATGCAGGGTTTCAATATTAGCCCTAAACTTAACCTTTTTCAACCCTGAGCTCAGTCTGCACCCCCCCCCCCCCCCCCCCCCCCTTTGTTATAAGATCCTGACCCTGAAGCCTGCTCTTACCCTAACCTCTTTGAACCCCATGCAGAGACTGATTCCAGCCCTAATTTTAAGCACTGATCTTCTTTCTAGCACTAAGCGCAGTATTTGGTTCCTTGGAGCCCAGTTTAAGCCCTCATGTAGGGACTGGAAAGGACGGCTCTCCTCTTTTTGGCATGGTGGGGGCGACGTGGGTGCCTGGGCCTGGGAACAGGTATGGACTGTGCAACTTTTTCTCCCCCTAACCCGCCCGTGCCGCCTGGCCCCCCACTCAGGTCGCCCTAAGCCCTCACAGCGCCACAATTAAAAGGAAAAGTGTTCCTGAGAGCATCATCTGGACTAAAATTTCCGTGTATATCTATATATATGTATGGGTGTTTCTCGTGTGACCTCTGGTTGTGAACATGTTTATCTCCCAATGAGACTCATGTATGTGCTTTTGTGGACAATTTCAAACCCAATGTTTATTTCCTGTTTTTTAGCCCACTGATTGGGACACTTTATTTTATTGTATGGACAATTTATGGACAAATAACATGTTCTAAAAAGGAATATTGTTCTCATTGATGTTCTGAAGCCCAGGTTGGGATACACTGTTTTACATGTGACAATTATTTTGTGAAAAAGAACTGTATATATGTATATAGGCCTGTGAATTGGCATCTGGGCAATTTCATACTCAGCCGCAAGGTATTTATAAACTGTATGGTGATGTTCTGTTTTCCGACATTCTTTGAAAGCAGCATAACGTTGTGTGACCAATCAGAAACTGTCTTGCACAAGGACCTTTGACCCTGACAATGAGACTCATTTTGATTGGTTGTCTTTAACCCGGGAACCCGAAGGACTATGGATAATGGGGTCCGGTTTCCGTACAACCTCATGGACTGCACTTTGGTCGCACACGATCTGCTTCGGACTCTATGTTTGGACTTTGTTCTGCTTGTAGCAAGCCAGCCTGATGAAGGTATATTAAAACCGAAACGTTGCAACATGTAAGGCTTGCATTTAAATATGTGCAGTGATTTATGGAGCAAAAGCTCATTAAAGCGCCTATTGATCACATGAAAACGCAGCACGAGTGTTTTACTAGCCTACGGCCGCTTAACCTTTATTAGCAAGCACAATAGTGTGTATACAGTATAGTTAAGGTTAAAATACGGGCTTGAAACATGCCTCCTTGGTGTGAGGACCAGCCGTGGACCGTGGTGGAGCGCCGGAGAAGAGGTGGGAGAGAGCGCAGGACACCGTCCCGCCGATGCAGCGATCGTGAAACCGACGCCTCGGTCGCTGGAGAACAAAGGTACGGAGATGAGAGAGACTTTCCTCCACGGCGGCAGCGAAAGTGGAGCAGGGAGCCGCGGGTCGCGGAACGCTATGCTGCCCAAGAGAGAACCCGACCCGAACAGAACCGGAAAGCTGAATGGGACTTTACCCAGAACAAACGGTATGTAAAGCCTGCCCGAATGAAACGGGCCGAACCTCCACAGAAGAAAATACAGTCGGATGATCCTGACTTCTCAGCCAAGGTGCGCATCATTCACAGACTTATTAAATCAGTTCATCACCTGAAAAATGTTTCACAGGATATTTATCCTCCCTCTTTGAACAAGATAGTTCATAATCTAATGACTGTAATTCAACCAGCAATTCCCCAAAGAGAAACACAGAATTTAGTTGAGGGGAATGCTAAGAACTGGGCCCACACGACCATTGTAATCCTCCGTGACCATTATAATCAATGCATAGAGGAGGAATTAAAGACTCTTTTTGAGTTTCCTAAACAGGACTGGAGAGGCCCCTTGGAGGTAGCCACATCCTGGGCCAAGAGGAATCTGGGCCGTCGTCTTCAGCCTGAATCTTGGGAGCAGGCTCAGACGCTTATTGTGTCGAAGCTGACAGTTCTGCAGGCAGCTGCTGGGTCAACCAATGCAGTCAGCGAACCCGAACAACAGCCACAGGTGAATGAAGAAATGATGCAGCTGGACATTGTTCAGGACCTTGATAGGGGACTGGAGCCAACTTCTCTGCACACACGATCCACCGCATCACAGACCAATACGGACCGGATTACATCCATCACAGCACAGCTCCATGCTGCACCTGCACCAATCATTGCACTCAAAACGATGACTGATCCTGTCCCAGAGGACGGCACATCATTTATGGGGAGACAGGAAGAGAGAAACAGCGCACAGGGATCTGCCATTCCTCCTGAAATTGTACAGGAGACAAAACCCATTCAAGAGGCGCAGAGAGACCAGAGGGTGGATGGAATCTTAACCACAGCCCATGAGGCCTCTACTGGGGAGAAATCCTCTCCCTCTATCCAGCCGTCACAGGCCCTGAGCAAGGAAACCATTGAGGTCAGGGAGCTCGCACAGGGGGAATTCACCCCCAAGAAGACCAAGAGAGGTAACATAATAACAATGCAGAAACTGCAGTCAACACCACACCTTGGCCTACCACTCACTAACGTGGAGAGACTTCTTAACTCATGCATCCAGAGCTGAGAGAACGTATAGCTGCTTGGCCTACACACATATTGAGAGAGACTGCGGATAACATCGCTAACATTGGCAAAAAGCACTAAGCCCAGTATTTGGTTCTTTGGAGCCCAGTTTAAGCCCTCATGCAGGGACTGGAAAGCACGCCTCCCCTCTTTTTGACAGGGTGGTGACGACGTGGGTGCCTGGGCCTGGGAACAGAACAGGACACATTATTGCACATAAACAATTTTATTACAGGTTTTAAGGAGCACATTCCTGCTCTACCTACTGATAAGTTCAGCACGGAACCAGATAATCTCCGCTGGACTGACAAAACTGCAGAGCACATGTTGGATCATTTTAATGATCATTGTTAATGGAGCATCTCCAGGAAACTGATCGGAGTGACTGATTTTGTGTTCATTGTGTATTTCTGTGCTTTAGGAAGACTTCAGGTGCCATTAGGTGAGAGTATAATCCCAATACAACCCACTAGAGGGTGCTGTAACTCCAATTAAGGGAATTTTCCCCTTCTTTTTACTCTTTTCCTTTTTTCCACAATTTTACTGGTATAGGCCCTTTTATGGCCATCCCATCATAAACTCCTGGCCCTGAAGCCTTCCCTAACCTTAACCTCTCTTAACCCTATGCAGGGACTTTATTCCGGCCCTAAGTCTAACCGCTTGGAGCCCCAAGTAGACATTGGACCCTAATTTCAATCCCCGTCTTCTTCCAGTCCTAAACCTAACCTATGGGTTCCCTAAGCCCAACCTTAACCCCCTTATTCGGGACAAGAGAGGACACTTCCCTCCTGGAGAGCAATCTGTGAGTGACGTGGGGGCCCGGGATGGGAGCAGGTGTGGACTGTGCATGGAGCTTGGCCACCTTTGGTGGCCAACCTCCCAACTTGAACTCCCCCTGACATCACAGACAACAACGACGGCACAGTTGCTGTCAAATATGCTCCCACAGAGGCCAGTCTGCATGAGATGGATCCATGCACATCCCGGGTATCTGCATATGTTTAGGAGAAATGCGTGGGAATAAAGTGCATGGAGAGAATAGTTTGGAAGGAAGTCACTAACCACTCTTTTTCTGTCTGTCAACAGGAAGTCCCTTGCAGTTCTACGTGGATTACATGTGCCTATGGCCCTGGCCTTATCCACGGGACTGTCAACAAGCCAGCTGTCTTTACTGTTAACACCAAAGATGCTGGAGATGGTAGGTAACAGTCACATGGCCAAACACACATTGTGTGCTGTGGAATGCTATGACTTACTTGCTTCCTCAGATTTTCAACACACGGGACACTGTCTGTTCATATCACATCTTTGTAGGTGGTTTGTCTTTTGTCTCTGGCCATTAAGGGTCCATCCAAGGCTGGACTGTGTGGACAACCAGGACGGAACCTGCACGGTGTCTTACCTTCCAGTGCTGCCACGAGACTGCAGCATCCTTGTTAAATACAATGACAAACACACCCCAGGCAGCCCCTTGTCTGCTAGGATTACTGGTAACATCAGTGTAGACCATCCATGCAGCCTCTAAGATGGCAGCCCAAACACTACAGTAAAGTAATTCATTTCCTGCTGGATCTGGAGATGTTCCACGACCACATGTTGGAAACATTCTGATCAGATGCCCCAAACCCACTGCTCCACCCCTCCCCTGCAGCTGAGCCACAAACCACAGCCCACCACAATATGAAAGAAAAGGTGCATTTATGCCATTAGTGTGCCCTAGGAATCACTGCTGGATCTCTAGGTGACGATTCCATGAGGATGTCCCATCTGAAGGTGGGCTCAGCTGCAGATATTCCACTGGACATAGGAGAGCTTGACCTCAGCCAGCTGACAGCCTCTCTTACAACACCCTCGGTGCGAGAGGAGCCCTGCCTGCTGAAGATGCTGCGTAACGCTCACATTGGTGAGTGTCCGTCTGATAAGTGAGAAGTTTCCCAAACAATGAGACTCATCAGAATCCAAATACTTTATTAATCACTGAGTAAAAGACAGAGAGGGAAAAGTAATAAAATTAAAGCATGGAGAAAGAATCAGGAGCAACTGAAACAGGCTGCATGCACACACAAGAGTAAGCGTTGTTAACATCTGTTTTGTCTGTCTTAGGAATCTAGTTTGTTTCCAAGGAGATTGGTGAGCACCTTGTTAACATCAAGAAGAACGGCCGTCATGTTCCCAGCAGCCCAGTTGCTGTAATGATCCAGCAGTCAGGGATTGGTGATGTGAGCTGTGTGCGTGTGAGTGGACCGGGGCTGAGCGAGGCCAGGACTTTTCAGCCTGCAGAGTTCATCATTGACTATCGTGATGCAGGTATATGCTCAGTGAAAGGATAGATAGGTGAGCTCCTTTGGTGTGAACAGGACTCTTCTAAGAACGTTCTACGACACTGTGGTGGTGTCTGCTGTCTTTTATGCTGTGGTCTGCTGCAGTGGTGGAATGGCAGAGAGGGACTGGGGGAAACTTAACAAACTGGTCAAGAGGCCCAGCTCTGTCCTGGACTGTCTGCTGAAGTCCATTCAGCAGATAAGCTAACATCCATCATGGACAGCCCCTCCCACCCCCTGCATGAGACTTTTACACCCACAGTGTAGGAAGGAGCGCTACCAAAGGTCATTCTTACCAGCAGCTGTCAGACTCTATAATCCAGTTTAACATGCTTATCTGACTCATCACCTGTTTAATTGACGTATCAAATGTTTTTAATTGCTGCTGCTCACTTGCAGCTTGTTTGTACACTGTATATTTCACCAGGATCATTCATCACTTGTCTACATATCTCTGTACACTTTTATCTGTGAATTTAGGTTGCTTATGTATATAGGACCACTTTGTGTCTTCCTTCTATGTTTTATATTCCTCTTGCTATAAGAGCTGTGTAACACCCAAATTTTGGGACAACCTGTAGTCGAAGGATTCTTCTCTGCAGAAGATGGCGTTACAGAGGATATCAGCTTGGAGGGACAGGTATGCTGATAGCGCTTCCGTGGCCATCGACTGCACGGCGGATCTGGTTCGCTGCCAGTTGCGTGACTGGTCCGGACCGCTAAATGATGATGAGCTGGTCCTGATGTACGGGATGGCCCTGGTAAGGTTTGTTAGCCTCATCACAGAGCGCAAGAACAGGAGAAAACCCCGGACGATGAAGATGATGGCTAGGAAGCTAAACATCCCAGAGTGGTTGGTGAATCTGAGGTACAAGGTCAGTCATCGGAAGACTCCTCCATTGAAGTCTTTGTGACAGGGATGTGAGGCGGCCCTGGAGTGGCTCAAAGAAGAGTACTGCGCCAGGCAGTTCAGAGAGGATGAGGAAACTGACCTCAAGCAGCAGGAGGATGACGTCCTACAAAAGGTCGAGCAGTTTGCATTGGAGTCCAGGGATCTATTGATTGATGTGCTGCTGGAGGATGGATTTCTGGTTCCTACCATTGAGCAGCTAGAAGCATTAGGCTGTGACACCTCTGACAGTGCCAGTCCCACTGAGCCCAGAGTCCCACAAACGTTCCTGCACCTTTGGCTGCCCCTGCTAAAGATGGTCAGCTCACCATCTTTTATCCACCTCTTCCTCGAGAAGCTCTTTGTGAAACAGAAGCTGCTCACCAAAGAGCCCAATGGTCACAGGGCTTTCTACATATCTGCCTGGATTTCAGAAGTCCTCCTCTGCAATGGTAACAAATGGGCCAGAATGAAGGACAGGATTTTTACAGACCGCATCCAGCTGAGGTGGCTACACCTGATAGCTCTGTGTCTGGATGCCCCCTGCATCAGCATGCCTCACCTGCTCCAGCTAATCCTGGATGACATGGAGCACTGAAATTAAAATGTAAAAATTAAATGTTAAGAAGACAAAATGTTCCGAGAGATATTAATATTGATCACAGTGGATTAATCCTGGATGACATGGAGCATTGAACCCAGCCCCCCCACACACACCCTCACCCCGACCCTCTTAGCCCCAAACACACACACCCCCACCCCCTCACATGGAGCATGTCATCCAGGATTAGCAGGAGGCATGCTGGATGCCCCCTGCACCAGCATGCCTCACCTACTCCAGCTCATCATGGATGACATGGAGCATTGAACCCCAGCCCCCACATACACACCCTCACCCCAACCCTCACCTGCTCCAGCTAATCCTGGATGACATGGAGCATTGAACCCCAGCCCCCACATACACACCCTCACCCCAACCCTCACCTACTCCAGCTAATCCTGGGTGACATGTTCCATGTCATCCAGGATTAGCTGCTAATGTCGTCCAGGATTAGCAGGAGGCATGCTGGATGACCCCTGCATCAGCATGCCTCACCTACTCCAGCTCATCATGGATGACATGGAGCATTGAACCCCAGCCCCCACATACACACCCTCACCCCAACCCTCACCTGCTCCAGCTAATCCTGGATGACATGGAGCATTGAACCCCAGCCCCCACATACACACCCTCACCCCAACCCTCACCTAATCTAGCTAATCCTGGGTGACATGTTCCATGTCATCCAGGATTAGCTGCTAATGTCGTCCAGGATTAGCAGGAGGCATGCTGGATGACCCCTGCATCAGCATGCCTCACCTACTCCAGCTCATCATGGATGACATGGAGCATTGAACCCCAGCCCCCACATACACACCCTCACCTGCTCCAGCTAATCCTGGATGACATGGAGCATTGAACCCCAGCCCCCACATACACACCCTCACCCCAACCCTCACCTACTCCAGCTAATCCTGGGTGACATGTTCCATGTTGTCCAGGATTAGCTGCTAATGTCGTCCAGGATTAGCAGGAGGCATGCTGGATGACCCCTGCATCAGCATGCCTTCTTTTTAGCATGGACTTCATAAATGTTAAGAAAAAGATATATCGCAGATCTAAATTTGGTCAGTCAGCATTTTCCATAAAGGCTTGCCATCTGTGGAACACACTTCCAACTGAAATCAAATTGATTACAGACATCAGATCGTTTACATTGAAGGTTAAAGTTTGGTTAAATGGAAATCACAGCTGTAGTCATTTAATTATTGATTTTTTATTTTTTTTATTTATTGTTTATTAATTGTAGTTGTATTTATGATGTATTTTGGAAAATGTATGTTTTATTGTAAAATGTACGTATTGTGATTGTCAGCCCAACAAGGGACAATTGTTGAAAATTAGCAGTAGCTATAAACTTATGTGAGTTACATCAGTTTCATGTTTTGTACTTGGACGATGTTAAACTGCACTGTCCCTTTTAAATAAATTCAATCAAGACTATTGCTGTATTTTAAAAAATGTGTATCATCATAGGATACTCAATCTACTTTCTTTTCTAAGACAAAAGCATGATTTTTAGGAACGCACGAGAACCCGGCAGCAAGTGTTTTACAGGTCCAAGGTGTGTTTATGTCTTTTAAAATATACTGATAGGCATCCTCTGACACAACATAGTATCTTTGTACTGCGTGTCTAATCCTAGAGAAATCAACCCCGTATTTTATTGCATATTGTAACGTAGTGCGTACCTGTATTATGCTTTGAAAATGTGATACATGTAATGTGATCATCAAAGATAAACACAGATGGCTAAAAGAAATGTTTGATGGTAAAAAGGAAACAAGTGTTGTGCTGCTAAACTTTGAGGTTCTAAGTCACCAGCGTTTAAATAAGAAAATGCAAAGAGGAAACTAGCTGTGGAAGGCCAGGACTGACATAATGAATTTATTAAATACACCATTAAATAATTAATTAAATGTGGGAATAATTAATTAATTAAATATTTATGGCACAATTAATTAATTAATTTTGGCCAACACGTTCTCACTCCCAACTCGTCAAATGTGTGACGCATGGTCAGGCTCCCTCTGCTTCACTTATGGACGCGCAGGGTCCTCCTATTGAATACTATGCTGCTCCCTAATCGTTGTTTATTGACGACAAGAGATTTCCGCGGAAGAGCCTGTTCGTATATTTATACATTTCCGAAATCACATTGTAGTGACGTGTACTGAACACAATATATTATATAATGTAAACAACTACCTGAGAAACAGCAGATACAGCAGCTAAATTAATTATAGGCCATTACTTTTGTATCGATTATTGCATTTATGGAGGGAGTGATGTATGCTGGCACAGCTAGCGACCAGGTGACTTTATTCACCCGCTTCGGCTGTTATCAGTCCATACAATGGGCGTTATTAGCAGAAATCAGTCCCATAGATATGGGCCATCCACCTGCTAGATTGTTCAGAAGGTTGTTATCATCCATCCAGATGGAGGATCACTGACAGGAGCGTGGAAGACTCCAGAATCCACTCTGGCTGGAATCCGGTGGATACAGCAGTGTTACAGGTAAGGCCGTTTAAACGGACAGCATTTATAGAATGACTATTAAAAGTCAGCGAGTGTCAATAATGTTAATGTGGTGATGTTAGTAATACACCGAGTGCTAATATAACAGCTTTAAGATGCATTTGTAGATATTATTACGTGTTTTACCGTCTTTATGGTGCTAGCTTAAAGTTACGGTGTAAACGTTAGCTTATATTGTAGTAAAGCTATTACTGTTTAAACGATGTTAGCACAGAAATATTAGCTTCTGTCATGACTGATGAAGTTACTAGTTAATAAAGTTTCCAGTAAAGTGATTAATCGCAGACACAGATTAACAGTAAATATCCCGATTAGCTTCAATGCATCTGTAATAAATATGTGCAAGTTTCAGTGCTTCGTTTAAACTGTATGATACTTATACTGACCCAGGGTCAGTGTAAAATACAATCCTAGCTGTGTGAACAAAGCCTGGCTCCTTTAATCCTGCATGACAAACCTCAGGATGCAGGTTCTTATTACTCTTTCCTGCTGGCACACCTGAGAGTCAGCTAGAAACTTACAGTGACGTGGACATCATGCAAAGACTGCCAGACTCTGTAATACTGTAAATGATCAGTGACTCAGGTTAACACTAAACTTTAAACAGTACCTCTGTGTCTCTGTGTGTGCTGAACATCTAGAATCAGATTGAGTCAGGCTGCATCAGCTGAATCTGTTATTTGTAAATATCAATATTTTTTATTCAGGTGTGGGGATAATATGTAAGACTGCAGTGAAGCGATGTACCAGATGAATCCCTGGCCAAAGGTATTGTACTTAAATCAGACTACTGATCCAGCCACATCAGCCTTTTGTGAGGTCTGTTTAAAGTAGACTTAAAATGAACTGCAGGTTCCTGAGAGGTGGACTGTGAGCACAGAAACACATGTTCATACATACAGCTGTAGCAAGCTTACATTAATTTTAAATAGATTTGTTACTCTGATGTCTGTCTCTCTGTTAGTCCTCTGACAGACTGGTACCTGTCCAGGTGTGCTCTACCTGTGACTACTGGGACAGGCTCTGGCTCCTGTAATAGAAATTTTCTATTATTCTCATTTAAAGTATTTAAGTGCTTATGCATATGCTTAGTTGTGACACTGTTATAGACTGTTCAGTGAAAGTTTCTAAAACTAGATGAACTTACTTCAGCATCAGCAGTTTGAGAAAACAACTCCCTTTACAGGTGCTGATAAGGCCAAGGGCACAAAACAGCATAACCATTGATCCGTTAGGTTTCATAGCGAGGCGCGTGAAGTGTGGTATGATCAGTTTGTAACTTCCTCCCTCTTCCTTGGAATGCATAAAGGAGTAGGAGCACGACTTCTGTGGCAGAGCTGACATGACTGTGATGTTTGATGTGTGTTGGCTCTCCTGCGCGCAGTAATAAATAGCTTGATCACAGCTCTTTCTGTGTTGCAGACTTTATTTACAAACTTCCACGATACCCCCCACCCTCCCACTGTGAACATGAATTGAATATTCAGAAGAAAATGAATGGATAGACTGACATTTGTTTAAATACTTCTAGAAATCTGAGCTGTTGGTGTGGTAATAATATTAGAGCTAGCAATCTTTCTCACTGAATCTCTACTGTGAGTCATGTTACCTGGGATTAATTCTATGTTTACCTGACAGCCTGGACAAATGCGCTCTGTGAAGGATGTAAATCAAATCAGATTTTAACTGCTTACATTTAAGGAGCCTGTTCATATTTAATTGTAATATGAACCAATGATTTTTTGATTGCTGATTCTAAGAGAGTCTTTGTGGAAATCCTGTTTGGCTTTTTGTCATTTTAATTCTCTTTTCCATTTTCCAGAACAGTTCGCCACAGTCGCTGTCCACATGGGTCAGTGGGACCAAGCAGCACTCTGCCAATGTGTGGACTCTGACCAGCAACATCCAGCAAGACCCAGGCAGCGTTTTCTATCTCCCAGCTGGAGTTTTTTGTTTGTCTGTGACTGGAGAGTCAGATTTTTGTTGAAGCTGGAGGAACAGCCTCACACTCGCAGAGGTAAGTCAGTTTGTAGAGATCCCTCCCATCTTGACTTTTATGTGCTAGATTTCTTATCTGAAATGATAATATTTCAGTGACTGCTGCTTATACCACAGGTTAATACATGCTACTGATCCCTGATGGGAGAATCATCACCTCTGCCAACAAAGAAGCCTGGTGGATGTTTGTTTGCAGTCTAATGATGGGACCTCATGCTCTGCATCTTCAAAGTTTGTCTCTTGATTATTATTCATACACAGTAATGTGAATTATGCTTATATCTAGTATAACTGGACCAACCTGGTGCTCTTCATTTATAGAGGCTGTTGAGTCTGAATGTTGGATGTTGTGTATCTCTTGTTCTCTGGGCTTTGTTGTCCTCAGTCTTTTTGCAGGATCAGAAAACAAAACCAGGATGACCGTAAATGTTTCTTCTCCAATTGGATGATGATAAGACCGTGACACGGGATGCCCCCTTTAGTCTTGTGATGAAGCAAAGCTCAGGACGAAGTGTGATTAAATGGTACCCACATGTGTGCTGCTGAGAAGGATGTACAAGGGCACCTGCAGCCAAATCCAAGCCTCCTCAGGTTAGTTGTAGTTGCAGAATGCTATAGGACTGAGACAGCTGAGGCATCAAATGTTTGATTAAACGGATGAAAAAGAGAAGTTTCTTCCCTATAATTATCACTTTTTAAAATCTTTAGCAACTTCAAGTCTGTCAGCGTGCTGAGGTCACAGAAACAAGAAAAGAAGCTTCAGACTTCAGAGTGTTGTTTACAGTTTTCTGTCATCATGATCTCCCCTGAAGTTTATCACTGTGAGCCAAGCAGTAAGTCCACAATACTGTAATGATGATTCTGAGTTTGGTCACGGTTGCATAATATTTTAATAATATACAATTATTTTTTGTAATTCATATTTTTTCTGTTAATCAAAAATTTACTTTGTGAAATTTGTATTTGAGAATGCAGAATGTGACAATATATTTTTGTTCAATATTTAATTTCTTTCAGTTGCAATTGTTAAATGAAAAAAAAAAAATATATATATATTCTGATTTAGCAAACTAATTTATCAAAAATATATATACATATATCTGTATTAGTTTTAATACATTAATTTGACACCTGTATTGAAAATACCATATTGTATTCATACAGAATCAGTATGATATCATTGTTTGTCTGATTGCTGAGACTAAGAGCTAATTTGATCTGTTTAGATCTAAAGTATCCAAACTCGAGCTCTAATGTTTCTTCACCCTTGTGTGTGTGATATGTGATTTCCTACATGCTGACAGAGCAGAGCGGCAGTTTGTGCTCACAGATGGAGACGGTGTGGAGAGACGGTGGTGTTTCCTCAGAAGAACTAGCAGAGTCACAAAGAGCACCAGTCCATCTCACCACCTTGACTTGCTGACTTATGCTCGTCTGCACTGCACAGAGGAAATCAACTGACCGAGGTTTGTCCAGTGCAGTGTTATGAAATGTATATTTGTTTTGTGCTTACAGATATGTTTTTCTTGACAGAGGCTCTGCAGAGGTTAGAAAAAGCAGAGAAAATATGTGCTTTACATTTTACTGTGATTTACTGGGATATTTGTTGCCTGATGTTTAGCAGGAATGGAGGAATGGAATCAAGGGGAGATGTTTTTGATGTTTTTGTAATGTGAGTAAATCTTCGGTATTATTTATTTGCTTGGTTATTTTAGGAGTGTTTCTGGGTGAGGGAGAGAGGAGTCATCATCCAGGTAAAGTGACGTGGATCAGTGGACACACTTGTCTCCCCTTTAAAGGAGATACTCTTAGAGAGAGACGATCCGAGTCATCCCTAAATGTTAGTGCTTTCAAATACAAACAAAAACGAACATCCAACTTTGACTGTAATACAATTAAATCTTTGCATGTGTGTTTTCAAACTCTCAGATGGGCAGGATGTCAGTCTTGGACTGTGTAACCTGCCGGAGCAGCACTGAATGACCACCACACATGAGCATGTTCCTGCAACATTCAGCAGCTTTGCTTTTGGTAAGTAGAGTTACCTAACTACAGTAACTATAAACACATGATATCCATTTCTAACGGCCTGGTTACTTCCTGTCAGTTTTTTTAGAAACCATGTGGTCACCTGACCTAACACTGTTTCTTCTTCTTCCCCTTAATGTTGAAGTGTCAAATGTCAACCAGCTGGAGAGGAAACTACACCAGTGTACTGGGATGTTTCACCAACACGTGCCAGATGCTGTTCCTTCATGGTGACATCACCAGAGACAGCCCCGCCCACCTCAGGACCTCGCCATTGATCATGATGATTATAATAATGACAGCGAGCGGAACTAAGACTGTACAAATCCATGACCAGAATGTTTAGATGCTTTCTAATTATTAATGAATACTGAGAGCCTCTTTCTGTGTTTTGTCTGTTTTGGGTTGTTTTTTTTACCTCATTTGTTACTAACAAAGTTCATCAAACTCACACAGTTTACATTCTGTATGTTTCCATCTTTACCAGCCACAGTCTACCTGCATTTAGAAAACAAACCTTAGAAATCGTCGTTTTTCTCTTTTGTAATTTTGTAATTCAGTGAATATACTGCGCTGCTTCCTTTTATTGCATCACACATTGCTTTAAGTTTTTCAGTGTCCAGTTATTTTTTACTGCTGTTTGAATTCACTGTATGTTTGACCCTGTAGACTGTTTAATGGACTGCTTGTCTTCCTGTTTGTAACCGACGCCTGTTTTTGACTAAAGATTTGGATTTCTGACTTTAACACAGCCTCTGCGTGTCCTCCCTTTGTGTCCTCTTCCTCTGTGAATGTGTTGCATGTGTCACAGATTCATTTTATTAACAGCTTTCCCACAGTGAATTGCATCAGCATTCATTCACAGCACATTTCAGAAGGATTCAGATTAATACAGTGATCTTATAGTCAGAATTATCCTGACAGACTGCCACTGTAAATTATCTTTCATCAGGTCAATTTTAAAGCTCAGTATTTCAAAGCAGGAGTTATGAAGAATCATATTGGCATTAGGACTGTAACAATATGTACTAACAAAGTCAAAGTTTTTTAATTATGCTAGAATATTGGAAGACAATCAACTTTTAGTGTTTTCTGCATATTAATTATACTGAAATAGAGATGGTGACCCTACCTGTACAGAAGTATACTAAACAACTGACAATCTAACAGACATCATTGGCCTGAGCCGTCATGCACAGTGAGTCTGATCCTGTGCTGTGAGAGTATGACAAGCATGTTTCTGGTCAGTTTGGAAGAAATAATATCACAATGTAGATCTTTTTTTCAATATTCCTTCTCTTTTACAACATAAACTGTGATCAAAGCTACTTATGTTCACAGCATGTAATAATAGTGACAGTCCAGGGCATTGTGGTCTGTTGAGCTAGGGTTAGGGTTAGCAATTCAGACATATGTAATCAATCTCTTGCTGGATATAACAAACACCTGCTAACAAAGGAATTCATATTATAATTTGATTTTCATGAAATATTCATATTCAGTATCAGTCATTTTATATTATAACCACATATCCATCCAGGCTCATGGTGGGGCAGGGCTCTGTCCTGGGATGCTTAAGTGAAAGGTAATGTACACCCTGACCAGGTATCCAGTCTGTCACAGTTGTTTTCAATATTTTGTTCTAAAATATGAGTGAAAACAAAAATCCAACTAGGATTCTTGCATATGATGGATGAAGTCTGTCTTTGACTGTATTGTCCAGCTGATCCATCAACCCCCCAGCAGGTAAACCTTATCATGACATAACACAGTAACAATGTAAAAAATTAAACAGCAACTGTCTAAATTTAAAGTGCATTCTAAACTCCTCTTTAATAAATTATTTGGATGTGCAGTGAGTCATTCAGGACTGTAAAACGTGAACTAAAGAACCCAGAGTCTTCATCATTAAATCTCTGGTTGCTTCATTTTTCTATCCTATATCAGATACTTTAAAGGTTTTAGTAAAGTTGCATTCTCATGGTGAGGCAAAGTGCTTTATGTGTGTGTGCGTGTTTCATGAACGGCTGTAAAAGCCCTTTAATTAAAGAACAAAGCGGGGTTTGAGTTCGAGTTACGGCAGACTGTCGCTACTTCTAAATGGAACGCAGCCTTCCGACGGCGGACAGCTAACAACAGGAATCGGACGCGCGGTCCACCCTAGCCCACAGCAACCACCATAGCAACAGCCTAGCATGACTTTCCCCGTTTCTCAATATGCGTACTTGTGCGTACTTGCGTTCTCGTGTACTCGTGATACGTCATCAGTCGGAGACCAAGTACTGTTCCAATTCGAAGTACGCATCAAGCCGAGAACGCGAAAAAGTCCCGGATGTGTTCTCGCTCCGCCCGTTTTATCGAGCATTCATCGGTGGTGACTTGTGTGGACTTGGTATATATTATGGCGTTATTTCAGTGCCACTATTCTGAGCGCACGTAAAAAAAGATTGCAGGTGCAAGTGTTGCATTTTGAGGAGAAATTTATTTTGAGCGTACAAAAGCTGAATTTGAGTGAACAAAATTCATTGCTGCGTGCAAAAAATGTATTTCAGTGTTTGCGCTTATCCACATACACACACAATAGCACCCCCTCTCGCTCAGTTTTTTCATTTGCGCTTGCTCGCAATGTGTTGCTTGCGCTCACAACATTCTCTGCTGCGTGCGCTCAACTCTCTGTACACCGTTATAAGTGTGCCACAAAACCAACCAATCACAGACTTGGTTTCAAAAATTCTGATTGGCTCTTACGGTCTCCAATCAGCTCGCTAGCTGCTGCATTCCGGACACCGGAAACACTGTCCACTCAGCCTGGCTTCTTGCAGATAGAGGGATTTTTGATTTACTCTGCAGCCAAAGAAGAGATGGCAGAATCAAACAATGGCTCCAATGATACTACACCACAGTATCAGGTGAGTTTAATTTTTTTTTTTGTGAATTTAGTAATTTGATGTCCTTTCTGTTTAATATGCTGTGAAATTGTAGTTACAGATGCAGCTGTAGAGTTTAAGCTAACCTTATGGGTAATTACCAGCGTAGTCTTACTGAGGCAGTGTATCCTAATCATGTTTTTTAGGGTAATGGTGCAGTTGAGTCAGCAGTAAGAAATCTGGTGTCTTTGCTGCTTAACAACATATCCACAAATCCTTCAGGGAGGCCAACAGAGAGTGGGCAGCCGGAGCCTAGAAATCTGACTATCCAGCAAGAGATGACAAGGTTTTTGCTTTTTTTGTGTTAAAGTTATTGGTTTATCAATTTATCAACATTGATTTTTAAATTAAAATGTGCTATTAAGGACTGATGTCATATTTAATAACTTTATTAAACAATAACCGTTATGTTATGCAACACTGCATTTTTTAAACTCATGCATTTTCATCCCACAGATCATTTCCAGGATATTTCAAATCAAACTTGAGCCGTGGTAAAAAGAGATGTTTAACATCTACTAAGCAGCTTGTTAAGGCAGGCAGTAAGACAACAGGCCTCAGTTTTTATTTGCTGTCCAAAAACACATCCTACACACCTTTGCCAGCTGAGGAGCTTGAACTCCTACAAGCTGGCATGGGGAGACAAACAGTGTCTCTTCCAGAAGATGGTGACCATGCAGAGGTAAGTTTGTATAGTCAGTATTAAAATAAGTCATTGGCAGACGCATTTAGCCTGAATCATATGCCACAGTCCATTTAGTGTTCCATTCTGCTTAACTGTGTTTTTAACTAAGATTTCAAGACTTCTGGAAGAAACCTTTCCAAAAATGGAATATCTTTGTGGAGGATGGCTCTTGCATAAGGCAACAGGTTTGTTGTTAATTCAGTTTTTATGTGTGTTTTTGGCATTCTTGCGTGCTCATACTGCATTAGGATTATGTAGTTGATACTTTTGCTGCTTGATTGTTTGTGCTATCTTTCTGTCAATAAAGGTGGCAGTGGTCGACGAAAGCTCACTGTAATTCCACCTGAAACAGAAGGATATTCTGTCAAAACACTGAAAGCTGTGTCAGGAGGTGGCAAATCCACTTTTTACATTGTACCTCTTCAGGAAACATTAGACACATCTCCTCTACCTCCCGACTCACAGCACTTTTCAAAGATGCCAAAGAAGTTATGTTACCAGTGTAATGAAGTTATGCCTCTGCAGATGCTTGCAGTACACATCAATACGTGCAAAGGAAAATTCTCTCCTGATGAGACTGATGATGAGGTGAGACAATTTTGATGAAATCAAAATGAGCAATTTTGATTAAATAATATAGTATCACAATTACTGTTTTTTAATTCTGCAGGAATCTGAGTTATGCATTGTGAAAAGCAAATGCAAGGTAAACCTAGCACATTACTAAAAACCATAGTAACTACAATGAATTTTGTATCGGTAATGATCTTTTCCCCACTATGCATAACATGTACCCCTTTTTTGAAATTGTAAGTTATTTGTCCAATATGCACTAAGGACTTTCCTGAAGATGAGATCACAATCCATGCGAGTCTGTGTGGGGATAGGTAATCTTTTTTCAGCCGTTTATGAAAAAATGTTAATCAGTAACAGTCCACGCAAACATATGTAGTTGTTTTTTTTTTAACTTTGTTTCGTCAACAGCTTTCAATGCATGGTCCCTGAAGAAAATGACCAAACTACATGCACACCAGCTCAAACTTCAGTATGCACAACAGACAGGTACTTTTTGCTCTATTATAGTTCATATACACACTATTATGCAGAACCATTTGTTAAAATTATGTGTAAGATCTTTTACACAATAGCTGGGGTTTAATTTCATATAAAACATTTTATGATCACACTACTTTAAATTATTGTTAAAGATTGTTGCACAGAACATGCTGCAATAAGTTCTAATCAAGTTTAATGTGGTAGCCTCTTTTAATCTAAAGATGATTATTTTTCTTTGAGAACTTAGGATGTTTTCTACCGTTTTTGTTAAGCGTGGAAGATGTATTGCGTTGCATTGAACAACAAGTCGACACCACAACAGAATTTAAGTTGTGTGTGGACAGAGAAGACCTTCCAGACAGAGGCATTCTCCAGTGGCAGAGAAAAAAATCTGCATCTCCCACCAGTGTTCTTAGGGTGGTTTTCATTGGAGAGGCAGGCGTGGATACAGGAGCACTTAGAGTTTTTGAGTGGTGAGTTGCCTATTACCTGTTTTGTCCTAGTGTCAATAAATAATGGATAACTTAAAAATGCGGATATTTTTTGTATGAAAGACATGATTTCAGGTATTGAAAGCAGATTCTTTGAAGGACCTGAGAACAAGGGCAAAAACCCCAAGTATTCTCTGACCAATCTTGATAATGAAAACTTCAGGTTGGTTACATACGAGCTTTGTGTATTACATTTAATACGCATCCGATATTTTTGTAAATGTTACCTGAAAATGAATTATAATCATTTGTCTTCACAGAACTGTTGGTGAAATAATTGCAGTCAGCCTCGCCCAAGGAGGCCCATCTCCTGCCTTTTTCAAAGAATGGTGCTACAATTTCCTCTGCTCAGGAGAGGTTGAGTTCAGCTGTCTGTCTAAGGAGGATGTTGCAGATGTGGAATCTTCCCTGCTCATCAGCAAAGTGAGCACCTGGTTTAGCTGTGGCACATGATATATTATGAGTATGGTGTTTTAAACACTTTTAACCTTCTGTATTTCCTCTTTCACATTATACATTTCCAGGTTGAAGATGCAGCAGACATACAGTCTCTGATGATGTGGGCTGATGAAATTGTCACCTGTGGATACACAAACCAGATAAAGATGGATAGTAAGGAAAGCATGATACGGTAAGCGAGAAAAAGTCAGAGATCATTAACCCATCCCCAACTAGTTTTTCATTTTTTTTTTTTTTTTTTTAAGTGCTATTGTCTTACACTCTACAACAAGACTGATTCCAGTGCTACAGCAGCTCAGAAAGGGCATGGAACTGTATGGTCTTGTGAACCTGATGGCTGTAAATCCTGAAGCTTGCCACAGTTTGTTTGTTCCTGGGAAAATCCTCAAAGTAAGTATTAACATAGCAGCTTCAGTCTGATCCAAAGACAGTCCACTTATCTGTACTGTATTACCCTGTATTTATTTATTAGTTTTGAATGAACAATATATCTATAATATAATCTACTTTATTTCCTTATTTACAGCCAGACGCTGATTTCATTATGATGAGCTGCCAACCACATTTCAGTGAAAAGGGGACATCTAGGGAGAGAACTGAGAGGAAGATCATAAATGTTTTGCAAGATTTCTTGCAGGAGATTGAAGCATCAGGTACTATATAGTATTAGCTGTATATACCTATAGTATTGTATATATACCGTATGCATCTGTTAAATATTTTTGCTTTAACATGCAGGGCACTAGGAAGTATTCTTAGTTGTTAATTTAAAACATTGTAATCCAGATTGCTTTTTTACGGTGGCCCCTAGAGACAAAGCACGCACAAACTCCAAAACACTTGCAAACTCCAAAGCACTTGCAAAATCCAAAACACTTGCAAACTTCAAAACACTTGCAAACTTCAAAACGCTTGCAAACTCCAAAGCACTTGCAAACTCCAAAGCACTTGCAAACTCCAAAGCACTTGCAAACTCCAAAACACTTGCAAACTCCAAAGCACTTGCAAACTCCAAAGCACTTGCAAACTCCAAAACACTTGCAAACTCCAAAACACTTGCAAACCCCAAAACACAACGGAAGTGCTCCAGGACGCTAGGGGCAGTGTTGAGCTTTTATTACCTAGTAACTACACAAGCCATGAAGTACCAATGACCGACGCGCTTCCCAGGTTGCCTAGCAACCATGATACTAACCGCTGGAAACGTGTCATACAACTTTGTTTGACAGAAATGAAAGAGAACATATTTTGTTCATTTGTTTGTTTGTTTCTACAAGAGCTTTGTGTGATTTGATAAGTATCTGAGGCTGAGACCACAGGACAGTAAAACATGATTTTTGGGCTTCGTTTCTGTACTGAACAGTCATTTAAGATTAGTTAGTAAATAACAATTTGCTAATGTTGTTCATGAGACTAAAGTCATATCACTTTGGTAATGTAAATATTATATGGCCAGTATTATAGTTATTATATTAATCATTATTAGTTATTACGGCAGTTAACATGAACTCTGTGTTAAATACTGAGCTTACAGATTCAAGTTGCAGTTATTTATATGTCTTATCACCTTAAATCTTCACTCAAAGACAAGTATCTTTGACAGTGCATATATATATATATATATATAGGTGTATCATATATAAGAGACAAATGTTGTTCCTTCAGTATGTTGGCATTACTAAATTTGGCTCATTGCTTACATATATTTATAAAAATAAAATGTACGAGCTGTGATAACTGTTTCTGATAAAATGAAGAGTAGACTGATATATGAAATATTCCTTTATTGGGTGAGAAAATCAGACCATGTCATAACTGCTTTAAGTCATACAGAATAGATATCAGAGCCTTAAACAGGCTGACTTCTGCTAAATGGGTCAAACTGGGCAGAAAGTACACAAACACATAACATCCTTATAGAATATGATGTAACACTATAGATCAACTTACCTCAGAATATATAAAGCATATAAACAATTACAGCAATATGATGCAACAAACACAGCAGTGCTACTAATCCAAAATACTCAAAGCTTCATAGAACTGAAACAAACATTTATTTTTAGCTCCATTCTGCTGCTGATACATACTTTAGGTTTCTGAATATTAAACTTGTTGCTGCCTTTCATAGTGTGTAACCTGAAGGCCCTGAGTACTTTCTCCCACACTGAAAACACTGGAATGATAACATTATTTGAAGGTTACCTAATAAGATTGATTCAGGACAGACATTAGTTATGTTAAACTTTTCTACCAGTCCTTCACAAACAGGGAACAGTCTGTTTATTCTCTCCATCTGTCAGCTGCTGCTGGCTCTTCCTCCTCCTCTTCCTCACACACTGCTGAGTTTGTCCTGGTGGATCATCAGGGGTGCAAAGCCTCACAGATGATGTGCAGCAGTGGGTCCCTCAGTCTGTCCTCACTCTGGACACTTGCAGTTGTCACACAAGGAAATCAAATGTGTGATAAGCTGCAGGATTCAAACACAAGTGTAACTTATAAATACATGTTCATACTTTTATTCTACAATCAGAGAGAAAGAAACAGAGAGAGAGTGCAGGACAGACAGACAGGTGACAGTCTCAGGTGTATACACTGCTACAGAACAGCACAAGAGAAGGAGGATTTAGCGTTTGTGTTATTACGAGTGCTAAACAAGAGGAGTTCCCAGATGGTCCAGTGGACACATGTGTGACTCCTGTGATTAAAGCATCTTTCTTTCAGCTTAACGTTCACTCGTTAGCTCGTTCAAACACACGTTAAAGTCCATTTGGCTCGACACCACCGAACAGAGGCAACAATAAAACATAGCTGACATTAACAGTGCAGTGAATCCTGCTTGTGCCGTCATATTCAGGACTGCAAACCGAGCAGCATCACTGACTTTCAGCTTGTTGTGTTTGTGGATATATGACTGACTTTAATTATCCATGAAATCATCACATCTCTGTAAGACTAAGGTCGACCATTGAACCGCGAATATTTTTAAGTAAAGGCTTTAAAACCAAGCTAATGTCACATAACTTTCCCGACATGTGTCCAACAGTAATGTTTTAATGTTCTTCATTATAAAAACATTTGCGCATAAATAAGTGACATAATATTCAGTACTTACTTCTGAAAGTTTACTCTTCGGCCGCTCCGCTTCCGCCGTTTTTTCGGCAAAATTATCCACACCACCGCCGCGCTATGAAATCTGGGGTATGTTGGGCCATGAAGGCTACACCGACCCATCCTTAAAATTCAGGGAAATTAAGGACGCATTTGAGGGCTGCATTTGGAGCAGCCTTTGAATTGGGACAGCCTTCGTCGTGTCGCTGTGACGTAATCGGCCTTAAAATGCGGCCTACAGCCCAAATCCGGTCATTGGTACTTCGTGGCTTGTGTAGTTACTATGTAACAAAAGCTCAACACTGCCCCTAGCGTCCTGGAGCACTTCCGTTGTGTTTTAGGGTTTGCAAGTGTTTTGGAGTTTGCAAGTGTTTTGGAGTTTGCAAGTGTTTTGGAGTTTGCAAGTGTTTTGGAGTTTGCAAGTGCTTTGGAGTTTGCAAGTGTTTTGGAGTTTGCAAGTGTTTTGAAGTTTGCAAGTGCTTTGGAGTTTGCAAGTGTTTTGGAGTTTGCAAGTGCTTTGGAGTTTGCAAGTGCTTTGGAGTTTGCAAGTGTTTTGGAGTTTGCAAGTGTTTTGAAGTTTGCAAGTGTTTTGGAGTTTGCAAGTGTTTTGGAGTTTGCAAGTGCTTTGGAGTTTGCAAGTGTTTTGGAGTTTGTACGTGCTTTGTCTCTAGGGGCCACCGTACTTTTTATTTAGAAAAGACTTCAGAAACATTTTCAAACATCACAGATGGAAACACAGGCGGTGCAGGTGGTGAAAAATCAGAGTCTCTTGCTGTCCAGCATGTGCTCCAGTGGATGACCGGCCAGTCCCATGTTCCCATCCTTCCTGATGAAAAGAGACATTTCAAAATAACATGCAAGTTTGACCACGAATGTAAGGAGCGGCTGGGAGATCACTCAATTTGTTACCCAGTTGTGAGTGCATGAACTTGTACTGTGACTTTTCCAGTGCAGCATCTGGACACTTACACAGTGTTTAAAACCATAATGAGTGCAGCAGTTAGATATGGTGGTGGATTCCACAGAGTTTAACACATTGTTGTCTTGTAATTTGGAAACTAAATGAGTAAAAATGTTTCTAAACATTAGCTGTTAAGATGTTCGTAGCTGTTTCATGAAAATGACAAGACTTCAAAACTTTGTGTAGGGTCCTACGTTGATAGATAATAAGCAAGTGCTTTGTTTGCTTGTCTACTTGTAATCTGAATGTTTCAGCAAAGAAATCCAGTATTTGAGAACTTAAAAGAGCGTTGACTTTCACGTCCATGTCAAGTGTCACTGTTGGTTTCACACCTGTAGCAAGAATTGTATATACAGGTCACAACCGTGTGACTCAGAATGTTCCAAGGGATTAATTGTTCTCTGAAGTCCCTCCAGGGTTTCCTCATCCAGTGGGCATTCAATTTCAGGAACCACAACTGTGCTGTTAGATTCTTCTGGCAGTACAGCACTCTCCCAGTCAATGCCTGGATCCTGAAGCTCCTTCAAATCCACAAACATATATAATAGTCATTATTCCAGAATAGGTACTTTTGGGAGTAATGTTATTTTGTGTAAGAGTTTTTTCCAATAAATACAACAATTTAAAAAGAATGCCTTTGTTTTCATGTTCTTCTTACTGTGATTTAGATTAGTGGTAATTGATAAGCAAGAATGTATAAAATCACCAGAAGCATCTCCCAGATGTGCTACAAGTGTTTAATATGTTAATTTCAGAAGAGCAGAGTTGACGGCTAACTAAAATTTTGAAATTCAACATTTAAATAAATAAAAAAAAAATCTGATTATGATCTGGTACCTCAAGTCTCTCGCCCTCGTCCAGCTCTTGTAGATGTCCCATACACCAGAGCTGTTCAGGAGTGAGACCACCTTCTGTCCTGAGGGGATGATTATTCCATCCTCCAACAAAGGTGACAAGATCTGCTCGGAGTCGAGGGACAAAGATGTAGTGGACACCAAAGAGATGAATGACATCTGAAATGTCAAGCAGGCCATCCTCCTCCAGTGAGTGAAGAATATCATGGTACTTGCTAGTGACTGCAATCCAGACATCACGCCAAAGTCGTTCTACTCTGTAAATACATTTGAATTTGGATTTCTGGTATTTCATGCTTTAAATCAATATCAGAACTGCTACAACAATCTACCCATGCAGTCAATAATAATATAAAAAACATCAAAAGACTAACCTCTGATTGTGGACACTCTTTCCAGATATGAAACTCGCTCTCCCTGTTCCTCTTGTGGCAAACATGAAATGTGCAATATCCAGGTTTTCTACTCCTGATCTGCCCTAACCCTATGATAAAAATAAATTTTTAAGGAATTTTTAAAGTTTTCTTTAATGAAACTTGTTGCTAGCATATAAATTTAATCAGGGCATAAAACCTTGATGGCAAGCCATGAAGCTGGGCTGATCTCAGGAAAAATGAGAATGCAGTTTTTGCCCTGTTGTTAATTGCTGCATCCAAGTACAGGACCTGCAGTAAAAACAAATGGAAAATTAAAGATCTGGTTTCAGATCATGTATAGTTTTTCAGTTAATAATGCAGTTTCATAATAAGTGTTCAAGGAACATTGTACGGTTCTATGTTCATAACCATAATTCAAAGCTTGAGTAGTCCATACATCAATATTGGTAGTACTTATCAAAAAATAAAAATGGCCTTTTAGTTGAACCTTTTTTTTGTAAAGAACTGATTATAAATTTAAAAAAAAAATGCAAATCGTCCACTATGTTGGCTTGCTGAATAATTGATGTTCATAAAAAATAACCTAATACAGCTCTCATTTCAAAACTACCAAATATTCTACATAACAGTTTAAATTTTACCTTCCTTGAGTAGCCACCCACTCCACCAAAGATCACAACATTGTACCTGTTTCAGAGGGAAAACAATCTCACTAAGGCTTGATTTGCAGAACATGTAAGACATTGAAAATACATTTTTCAGTATGCACACTTGCCACTGATTTAAACTGGACACTTGTCAGGTGTGCTGAAAATAATACCAACATTTTTATATGTGAAAGTGGATAAGTTCAATGAGACTAAATATTTTAGTTCTCTTGTCATGAATTTTTTTTTTTTTAAGTTTTCTGGAGCACTTACCATATTGTGTGTTGATAGGCTTGTTATCATGGAAAATATCGATATACAAAGTGTAAATAATTGCTCAAGAAAATTTACAATTAACAATATTACTGATTTGTTACACATCCTGTAATCCT
Organism: Pelmatolapia mariae; assembly: GCF_036321145.2. Lineage (NCBI taxonomy): Eukaryota > Metazoa > Chordata > Actinopteri > Cichliformes > Cichlidae > Pelmatolapia > Pelmatolapia mariae. The sequence goes on along the minus strand of NC_086234.1, from coordinate 31,209,416 downwards.
TTTACTTAATATTACTCTATGAAGTGCTTTTTAAAATATTATAAACACACTGAAAGACCTATCAGATAAGGTTGATTAAAACAGATTTAAAGTATAATGTGCATCTTTCTGCCCAACTTGTGTTAGAGCTATATAAGTGGGTATTTTACCTTATTAGCTTGTGATTTGTGTCTATGTGGACCAGGGAGAGAGGGCCTCGCACCGAGTAGCTTCTTCGCACAACACAGCCTAGTTCTGTGATCCGTGTGAAGATCCCTACAGCATCAACTCGATGCATGGAGGCCATCATCTCTCCACCACTGAACATGGAGACCCATAGAAACCAAATGTCCTTGAACCATTCGATAGCCAGCATTTGGCATCTGATTTTTGATAGCCGATATGATGTTGTCCAGCTCTTGGTCAGTCATTGTGCTGTATGTTCCTCTCACAGACAAGTCAAATTCTTGCATCCTCCTGAAGATTGTTCTTCTTGAAACACCAAGACATTTAGCGATGCAGCTGACTGGGAGCTGAGTGTCCAACAAGTTCTTCAGTTTTTCTCTCTCTAGTACGATTTTGGGGTGGCCAGGTCCCAGACCAACTTCTGTTTCCAGTTCAATAATGGCCACAGAGCTGATGTTAATTTCACACTGAACCAGATGATGAACGTTTTGTAGAGCCTCTGTAATCTCTGACAGACCACCTATTTGCTGAGAGAAAGATTCAAACAGAACAAGCTCATGACGAGTCAAGAACGCCAAATAATCCAGATTTAGTGGTTGTTGGTTTAAAGCAGCTTCCAGTTTAGAGAGGAGTCTATGCATAATTTGCTGTCTCAGTATGTCCTGTTAAAACCAGCAAAGAACATGGACAAGTAGTTAGAAAAATACAATGAAATGATGTATCTCAGACAAAAATAAACAACCCATAAAACGAACTACATGAGGTACATCATTTTTCAAGTTTGCATCAGTTATCAAGCGAATAAAAATGTACAAAATGATTTTATTTTACTTACATGTGGCCGGGACATGCTGTTTTCGTGCTGCTGTTCAGTATTCGACGACATAAAAGAGAGCTACTCAAATATAATTTGGAAAAATGAGTCAGTTGGCATGGTTGTATTATGCAACTACATTATACTACACCAGGGGTCGGCAACCTGCGGCTCTGGAGCCGCATGCGGCTCTTTACCCATATGGAAAAGATATATATAAATCTTATAAAGTTTGTATCTGTCTTGTGTGAAACATGTATGAAAAGCATACAAGAGTGAAAACAGATATATGATCCCTTGAAAAATTATATAATGAAACTTGTATGTTTTGGATACTTACTAAAACAATATATGAAAGTAGTGAGAAAGTGGCCACTTTCATGAGTAAATCATATAAGTTTTTACTATTTCTTTTCCATATGGGTAGTCTTTATAGTGTGGCTCCGCGTGGTTTGGGAAAATACATTAGAAGTATTTAGCTGAAGTGTATTTTATTTATGTTAGTTCTTTTTTAACTTGTAGTTCTAAATTGGAAGATTATTGTGATATTGAAATATAAAAACAAAATTATATTCTATTATTTTTTCATTGCTGAAAATAAGCGTCACACTCGCGGAAGCCGGTGTACCCGCCGAAACGCCGTGCATTTATCGAGACTTTCAACTCCAGGTAGGCCAATTATGGATCTTCGGGTCCACATTATGTCAGCAGCTATTCTCCACCGTGAACTATGTTAAAAACAAACACCGCTCACGCCTCACAGATGACAGCTTACAGTCCTGCTTAAAGATGAAAGTGACTTCGTACAGCCCTGATTTGCAGACGCTGTGCGCAGAGGTTCAGGAGCAGAAGTCCCATTGTAAACATATCACGGCAGACCCGACGATGTTTGCATGAACACGCTTTTCAGCATCTCTTTATTGTCCACTTTTCACACATGGTTGCTGTACGCATACAGCCGGCTGTAGCTTTTCAACTCACAGCCCGACACACACCAACAACAGCATAGATAGCACAGACGTTAAGACGGTGAGGCGTGATTGCAGGTGCCGCTCAGGTGCGTCCGCATCCCCTGCAGCTTCACTGCAGACCACGCCCCGCCACACACATTAACCAGGTAAAATACATATTTAGGCAGAATTCTGCAAATATCTATTTTTCATTTTTCAGCAGCATAGTGCTTTTTTTCCAGTTGTTTTTTAAAAGTCGGGTCAAGGCTCCAAAAGCCCAAAGGCGATATAACAGTTTTTGTTTGCTACATGGATCATTATAGTTCAGCTGGGTGTCTTTCCTTTTGTTATATTTCTTTAAGAGTTCAAAATGTGCTAATTACATAAATAAAATGTAATTTTCTCTGTAGCACTTCATGGATTTCATAAGCAACACACCTTAATTGTTCACACAAAGCATAAAGGTAAAAAACAATATATACAGTGTTATCTTCATTTTAGATGTCAAAAAGTATTTGCGGCTCCCAGTGTTTTCTTTTGCGTGGAAACCAGGTCCAAATGGCTCTTTGGGTCTTAAAGGTTGCTGACCCCTGTACTACACCAACGATAGTCTTAAAAAATAATATATTTTAAAATAAAATAATTAAAGATATTATCCGCAAATTGGGGTTTAATAGAGTTTAGCTGGATTTAGCTACATTTCGGACAGTGTTTCTGGAATGCAGTAGCTAGAGAGCTGATTGGAGGCCGTAAGAGCCAATCAGAATTTTTGAAACCAAGTCTGTGATTGGTTGGTTTTGTGGCACACTTATAACGGTGTACAGAGAGTTGAGCGCGCATGAAGCAGAGAATGTTGAGAGCGCAAGCAACACATTGCGAGCAAGCGCAAATGCAAAAACTGAGCGAGAGGGGCTGCTATTGTGTGTGTATATGGATAAGCGCAAACACTGAAATACATTTTTTGCACACAGCAATGAATTTTGTTCACTCAAATTCAGCTTTTGTACGCTCAAAAAAAATTTCTCCTCAAAATGCAACACTTGCACCTGCAATTTTTTTTATGTGCGCTCAAATTTTTTTATGTGCGCTCAGAATAGTGGCACAAAAATAACGCCATAAGTGTTCACGCGCTTAGTGTCTATATGCTTAGTGTCCACGCGCTTAGTGTTCACATGCTTAGTGTCCACGCACTTAGTGTCCACACGCTTAGTGTCCACATGAATTCCTTACCATGAATAATTTCTCTCTGGATGTTAGGGACCAAATCACCCGCTGTAAACTGGCAGGACTTTAATGCCACCACAGCAGATTGCGTCACAGTTTGGCAGCTGGGTGCGGTGATGGATTGGCTGGTACGTCACATCATCCCTGATGACAACAACACATCTGAGATGCACACTAACGTTTCAGAGGGTAAGCTGAATGTTAATTCTTTAACCTGTTGCATTACAAGGTTTAAAAATTCTGTTTTCGGTGTTATCTGTCTTTATCTGTATCGCTAATGCACACGCAGACTTATATAAACACCAACGTGATAAACTCAAACCCCTCTTTTGTATTTCTGAACAGATTGCAAGTGTTTCCTGTTGGGTTGTTACTGTCAGAGCCTTGAAGACCGCCTCACCCTAGAGGAACTTCAGAATCATCCCTGGCTCAAATGACTTATTGATGCCAAGCAAAACAGGGTTACAGAGCAGAAGCTCTAACACAGAAGTATTTGGTCACATTCAAAAGCTGTGGCACATTGCTGTCGATGTTCTTCATTTCTATCTTTTTTACAGGGCCCGCCCCTCTGGAAGCACCGCACAAGAGCAAGTGGACCATGAGATCACAGTGGAACTTCCATTCGGTCTTTAGTCTTGCTCCCATTGTATTTTCCAACATGGAAAATACCCCACCCACCCCCAGCAATCCGTGGAAAGGGGATCTCTCTCTGAATTGCCTTTCCCGAGGTTTCTTCTCAAGTTTTTGAGGAGTTTTTCCTCGTCTTCTTAGAGAGCTTGTGCTGGGTTAAAAACTGTTGCTACTATCAGCCTGAGTTATGAATACAGTTGTGGTCTAATGTTTTGTTAGTGGTACAAAGTTTGCTTTTGCGCACTTTGCCACTTCAGTCTGTATTTAGAGCCACAACACAACAGACTGAACATGCTCAGCTTTGCCAAAGCTAGCAGGAATTGGAGTTTAATTTGATCAATTAATTATTTATGAAACAATTTAACAAATAAAATGGGCAAATGTAAAGAAATGTATCAATCAGGGAATTAGTAGCAACATTAATTGGACAATCTAAATTTGTTGGTTAATTATTAAATGAATCTGGATAACTCATCCTGCATCTCCTGTGATTTTAAGTCACTGATATTGATTTATTAACGATTATTTGTTTGTACTAATGCGTCACAATTTCCTTGAACGTTAAAGGGTCTGGATTTCTTCTCTTAAGTGCCTCAGGATGATCATCCTGTCCTGTCAGACTAAGAAATGCACTTGTGAGTTTTTCATTGCTTCACCTGCACAAAATACCTAGGCACAAAAAATGGTCCAGCTCTCTCCTGCTGTGCTGTTGTATAAGGCGCACACAATTCACCGTGATGAGAGGATAACTTTTGTCACTGCTCCTGTCCTTGATCCTCTGAGCCACTTAAACACCAAACTACTTGTGCGCTGTAGGGGCTTTTCTAATGGTCGTGCTAAGGAGTCCTTTCCCTCCCATCAGTTGCAGAATGCACTCAGAGTTGTACAACACTGGTGTAAATATCAAGATGATGCAACTTTGAACATATTTAGGTCAAAAGACTTTTGACTAAAGTAAGAAGAAAAGTGAATCTAACAAATATTATGAATTGGCTTTAAATAGTTACTAGTTACTAGACAGTAACTAGCCCAGGGGATGCTAATCACCTATATTAGTGTATCAATAAGTCAGTCATATTAGTGACTGACTTATTGATGCTAGTTAATAGCTGAGGTATTCTATGTGGTAACCTGGCAAGTAATCACTTGCCTTAAAAGTCTCGCCAGTCCCCTAGGGACACTTGTTGGTGGTATTTATTTGTTCATGTTACAGGCCTTGCTGTAGTGGGCGTGACCACAGATTACAATCCTGTAAAACAGGAGAGATAATAAACAGAGGAAATTTGTTCTTGTTCAGTTTCCCTTTCAGGTGAGGTGACTCTGACATATAATATGTGTATTTGTTTTCTGGGCTCTCTCTGGATTCCTCTGCGGCTGATACGTTGGTCTCAGATTCACTGTTTGATGCTGAGCTTGTGGTGATACTCTAAGCCAGTAATGTACTCTGGCTGTTTCACAGTTTTCACAGTCACTGCTTTCAGGTGTCTCCATCCAGTCACGTCTCCCAACATGATGACTTCTTTTCTTTTGGTTCCTCTACGTGGAAGTGGTCCCCCAGTGGTCAAAAGGTAGGTCTTTCACGAGGTGTAGGAGATTTCTATGAAGAAAACACATTACGTCTCTGAACACATTTTGTAAATGGGACTGTCACTCACTTGTTGTTTGACGACGTACACAGTTTGCTCCTAGTAAGGTCTCAGTTTTCCAGGTCCTCCCCTCTCACTCATGTTACGGACTAGGACACTGTCTCACCAGGTTGGAGAGTGACTGTGTTCTGTGTGTGATGATTATAGTTCTTCTTACCCCTTGCACTACAGTGCTGGCTGTTCTCAGCTGCAATACGGTAAGCCTCTTCCATCCACAAAGCCCACTTTTTAGGTGTTTCAGTCCCATCTCTGGCTAACAGGCCAAAAATTAAGTCTACTAGGAGATGGGGGTGTCGACCAAACATGAGGTAGTGGGGTGAAAAGCCTGTTTCCTCATGCCTGGTGCAGTTGTGTGCATGTACTATCTGAGGCAGATGCTCTTTCCAGCTGCTCTTTGCCTTCTCCTCCAGTGTCCTTAGCATTTGAAGAAATGTCCAATTAAATCGCTCAGCTGGGTTGCCATTTGGATGGTATGGTGTTGTCCTTGAGTGAGCAGCTGCAGCCAGGTGTCGTAGGGTTGTAAATGAGTCATTTTCTAATTCCCGCCCTTGGTCGTGGTGCGGCCATCTTGGAAACCCAAATCGGGGGATGAAGTCATTAAATATCTTTTCTGCAGCTGTTCTGCCAGACTTGTTTTTTTGTAGGGTACGCGTGAGCAAACCTGGTGAAGTGGTCAATGACTACCAAATGTAGTCATAGCCCTCCCTGCTGGCCTCCAGGTGCACATAGTCTATGGACACAAGTTCGAGCGGTGCAGATGTGGAGAGGCATCATCCCATTGGGGCTCTGATGTGTTTGACTGGTTTCTTTTGCTTAATGCAGAGGCGTTTTCTGGTCACATACGCCTCAATGTCCCTCTTCATAAAAGGCCAGTAGAAACGGTCCCGTGCCAAGTGAATGACCCTCTCTGCCCTGCGTGACCCATCATGGAGATGTTTAAGCACTAGGAGATGATATTGTGCTGGCAGCACAAGCTGCCTTCGCTGAGCCGCTGTACGATGTTGCAGCTGATTTTCCATATGAAACTTTCCCCACTCGTGCATAAGCTTTTTCACAGGGCCACTGGCTCTCCTTCTGCCATCATTAGTTTTTACTGATTTTGTTTCTTTCAGTTTGATAAGTTAACTGATAGAGGGATCCTTCCTTTGGGATTTTACCAGGTCACTGTGACAGGCTGCAATGGTGACATGTTCACAGGTGTCTCTGGCTGGGCATGTTAGGCACAGGGCAGCGACATATGCAGCATCTTGTCTCTTTGCAGACTCTCAACCCTCCCATGTAGCCTGAATGGCCTCTCTTGTCAGCTCTTCAGTACACTTTGTGAGGTAGGTGTCAATGTCAAGCGGAAACCAAGAGAATGAGTCTCGGTTCACCTTCCCCTGCCTGTATTTGACATCAAACCTGAAATCTGCCAGCTCACCTACCCAGCGGTGGCCTACTGCATTCGCCTTTGCAGTACTCATCACATATGTGAGGGTATTATTGTCTGTATAGACCAGGGGTCGCATGTGGCTCTTTCATCCTTATACTGCGGCTCCACGTAGCTTGGGACAATAAATGATAAATAAATAAAGTATTTAATTGAAGTGTATTTTATTTGTGGTACTTCTTCTTTTAAATTGTAGTTCTAAATTGGAAAATTATTGTGATGTTGAAATATTAAAATAAAATTAGATTTTATTATTTTTGTTGCTCAAAATAAGCGTCGCATAACATGGAAGCCGGTGTACCCGCCAAAGCGCCGTGCATTTATCGAGACTTTCAACCCCGGGTAGGCCAAGTATGGAGAAATGCAAGAAAAGAAAAATATCAGAAGAAAATAGAACATTTAATGATGCCTGGGCAGATTCATTTGAATTTACTTCTGACAAGAGTGGCCTACCAGTATGCCTAATTTGTGGAGAGAAACTGGCTAACAATAAAAGGTCAAATGTCAAAATAAACATACAGCCTTTGTTGAAAAATATCCAGAGGAAGAAGAGAGGAAAAAAGCCTTTTTGGAACTGATGTGGAAGGCTGATCTGTGGAAAAATCAGTTCAAGAAGTGGATGAAGTCTGCATATGTAAGTTTTGTGGCCGCTCAGGAAATAGTCAGGCGTGGGAAGCCGTTCATGGACAGAGAATATATGAAGGAATCATTCATTAAGATTTCAGAACATCTATTCGCTGACTTTAAAAACCAGAGTGCACAATCTCTGTGCAGAAAATCAGCGCGATGCCTCTCTCTGCGAAGACTATCAAAGACAGAACCATCAAAATGGCAGAAAATATCATAAGACAGCAAATTAACCCTTAAGAGCCCAGACCCATTTTTTTTTTAAAAAACTATGGGAGAGTCAATTTTGAAACATTAACAGAAACTGTCCTCAATGTGTAAAGGGGCGGTGACACCTGTGTCACTGTGGGTGCTTAAGGGTTAAAGACGTCAGTTCAGATGCAGCGTACTCAATCGCCTGTGATGAGTCCAAAGACAAAAGTGACAGTGAACAAATAGCGCTGTTTTAGCGATACGTGAACTCTGCTGACCACAGCAAGAAATGAATGAGCTGATAGCACTAAAATGCCAGACATGGGGGGAGGACATCTGTGAGGCTGTGATGATTGTTTAAGAGTCAAAGAAATAAAAACAAGCCACCTAATGTCAGTGGCTACTGATGGGGCACCAAGTATGACTGGAGGGCACAGGGGCTTTGTGGCCTGGCTGCAGAAGTCACTGGATAGAAAGCTGCTGACGTTTCACTGCATCCTGCACCAAGAGGCATTGTGTGTGCAAACCTTTCCTCCAGAATGCACAGAGGTCATAAATGTTGTCATTCAGATCATCAGTAAAATAATGGCAAAAGGTTTAAATCCCAGTCAGTTCTGTTCATTACTGGATGAGGTGGAGAGCATTTACCCTGATCTCCTGCTGTATAACAGAGTCCTGCTGTCCAGAGGAGAGGTGCTGAAACGCTTTGCTGCACGTCTGGGAGAGGTGAAAACTTTCATGAGCAGCAAAGGGCTCGACTTTTCTGAGCTGGAACAGCCAGAGTGGCTGAAAAAGCTGCACTTCGTGGACATTACAGCGAACTTGAAGAAGCTGAATACAACTCTTCAGGGAGAGGAGGCACAGCGTTACACATGCTGGAGGAGGTGTTAGCGTTTGAGTGCAAACTGACAGTTTTAGCCAGAGATTCACAGAGAGGCACACGGTTTCACTTCCCCTCTTTAAGGGAGTTCAAACAAGCTCACAAGGCAATAAATTCAGAGCATTTGCAGTCTGCAATCACCACAATTATTTGGGAAATAATTCCACGAGTTCAGAGAGGAAAAACCCACATTATCCTTCCCCGTCACTCCCCTGACCATCGATCCATCCCTGTTAAATGTGACTGGATTTTCAGGTGTGAGTCAACCTGATCTGGAGCTGGAGCTAGCTGACATAGCTGATAAAGATATGATGTCCAAATCTATACGCTTGACAGAGGATCTTGAAGATGTTGCCCATCAGAAGGCCACTCTTGTTCAGAATCACAAATGAAATCACAAATCACAAATACTGAGAAGCTTCCAAGACCGGACAAACTCGTGATGGAAATACAGAATGCCATCCCCGACACATAAACATGAAGAAATATGCATTTGGAGTCCTGTCGATCTTCAGATCCACACACGTATGTGAGCAGCTATTCTCCACCATGAACTATGTTACAAACAAACACAGCTCATGCCTCACAGACGACAGCTTACAGTCCTGCGTAAATGAAAGTGACGCCAAGTGACGCCCTGATTTGCAGACGCAGGTTCAGGAGCAGAAGTCCCATTAACCAGGTCAAATAAATATTTATGCAGGTGTTTTGCAAATATTTATTTTTCATTGTTTAGTGACATATTTGCTTTTTTTCAATTTATTTTTAAAATTCAGGTCAAGGCTCCAGAAGCCCAAAGGCGATAAAAAGATGACGGCTCACCACAATTTTTGTTTGCTAATTAAGTTCAGCTTTTAAATTCATTTGAAAGAGACCTTCAACTCAGCGTGTTTCTTTTTTATATAATTTCTTTAAGAGTTCAAGAAGTTCAAAATGTGTTCATTACATCAATAAAACATAATTTTCTCTGTAGCACTTCATGGATTTTATAAGCAACACGCTATAGTTGTTTATACAAAGGATAAAGGTAAAAAACTATATATACAGTGTTATCTTCATTTTACATGTCACAAAGTATTTGTGGCTCCCAGTGTTTTCTTTTCCGTTCAAACTGGGTCCAAATGGCTCTTTGGGTGTTAAAGGTTGCCGACCCCTGCGCTATGCTGTTGCATGCTGGGGCAGCAGGTTGAAGGTCACAGATACCAACAGACTCAATAAACTGATCTGCAAGGACAGTAATGTTGAGGAGATGGAGCTGGACTCCTTTAAGCTGGTGTTGGTAAGGCAGATGATCTCCAGGATAAATGACGTGCTGGCCAGTGACAGGAGCACGTTCAGTGAGAGACTGTGATGACCCATAATGCACCACTGAGCGACACAGGAAATCATTCCTGCCCTTGGCCATCTCCTGTACAACTCCTCCATCTAATACACAGCACACAGTGCAGTAGTTACACCCTTTTGTACATTGTCTACAGTGAAAATAACAAAGTTTTACATTTTAGAGTAAAATGTCATTCATATATATTTCATCTCTGTAATACTCTGGATTTTTATAATTTACCTATTTATACATATTAGGGCTATTTCTTATATTTGATAAACTTTGTAATATTTTGTATTATTTAATTTAGTTCAGTCTGTTACTTTTGCTGTCTTGGAGTGACTTTAATTGCATAACTTCCTCAGGGATTCATGAAGTATTCTGATTCTAGCAGCCGCTCTCCTCTATAGTCCATGCTCTTGGTAACTGACTGGGTTAAGACTTAGTGACTTTGACAACAGGTCCCAGATATAGTAATTAAAGAAGACCAGAGAAACCTGTAAGCCATATTTATATAGGTGTAAACTTATACACAGCTTTATGCCTTGTTGCTGTTTTAGAAAGAGTTAAAAAAAATGAATGTCCACAATTTAAACCTTTTCAATGCAGGATATTTTATAAAAGCAATTTAGCAGGAGAAAAAAAAAAGCCAGATCACATACTATGATCACATAATCAAATCACTTAATGCTCATCTAATTAACCCACTCTTAGCTAATGTTGATCTTTTGAGAAGAGAGATTGAGGAGAGAACAGGCACATCCAGGCCTGAAGAGGCCCTTATCTCTGTTTTGCATCCCTTGCAACTTCAACACCCCAGGAATTCAGTTGAAATCCAAATCCTCTCAAAGTTATAATTCAAAATGAAACTGTGGAAACTCTTGGAAGTTGTAATCCTGCAGGAAATCGACGGAAATCCAAATCCTCTTGAATTTATAATCTACAGGGTGGGCCATTTATATGGATACACCGTAATAACATGGGAATAGTTGGTGATATTAAAGTCCTGTTTGTGGCACATTAGTATATGACATACTGACATCAAGACGGGTGGTGACCATGGTGGCAATTTAGAAGTCGGCCATCTTGGATACAACTTTTGTTTTTTCAATAGGAAGAGGGCCATGTGACACATCAAACTTATTGGTAATGTCACAAGAAAAACAATGGTGTGCTTGGTTTCAACGTAACTTTATTCTTTCATGAGTTACTTACAAGTTTCTGACCACTTATAAAATGTGTTCAATGTCTGTCCATTGTGTTGGATTGTCAATGCAACCCTCTTCTCCCACTCTTCACACACTGATAGCAACACCGCAGGAGAAATGCCAGCACAGGCATCCAGTATCTGTAGTTTCAGGTGCTGCACATCTCGTATCTTCACACCATAGACAATTGCCTTCAGATGACCCCAAAGATAAAAGTCTAAGGGGGTCAGATCGGGAGACCTTGGGGGCCATTCAACTGGCCCACGACAACCAATCCACTTTCCAGGAAACTGTTCATCTAGGAATGCTCGGACCTGGCACCCATAACGTGGTGGTGCACCATCTTGCTGGAAAAACTCAGGGAACGTGCCAGCTTCAGTGCATAAAGAGGGAAACACATCATCATGTAGCAATTTCAAATATCCAGTGGCCTTGAGGGTTAGTGTCAGACCAATAGCGGTGGTTTTGTTTGTTAACTTCACCATTCACATAAAAGTTTGCCTCATCACTGAACAAAATCTTCTGCGTGAACTGAGGGTCCTGTTCCAATTTTTGTTTTGCCCATTCTGCAAATTCTGTGCGCCGATCTGGGTCATCCTCGTTGAGATGCTGCAGTAGCTGGAGTTTGTAAGGGTGCCATTTGTGAGTAGCTAATATCTGCCGAAGGGATGTTCGACTAATGCCACTCTCCAGTGACATGCGGCGAGTGCTACGCTGTGGGCTCTTGCTGAATGAAGCTAGGACAGCCACTGATGTTTCTTCATTAGTGACAGTTTTCTTGCGTCCACATTTTGGCAAATCCAACACTGAACCAGTTTCATGAAACTTAGCAAGCAGTTTGCTAACTGTAGCATGGGAGATGGGTGGTCTCGTAGGGTGTCTTGCATTGAAATCTGCTGCAATGACCCGGTTACTGCGTTCAACAGATATCAACACAATTTCGATCCGCTCCTCACGTGTTAACCTCTTCGACATGTCAATGGCTGTGAACTTGTAAATAACTCATGAAAGAACAAAGTTACGTTGAAACCAAGCACACCATTGTTTTTCTTGTGACATTACCAATAAGTTTGGTGTGTCACATGGCCCTCTTCCTATTGAAAAAACAAAAGTTGTATCCAAGATGGCCGACTTCTAAATGGCCACCATGGTCACCACCCATCTTGATGTCAGTATGTCATATACTAATGTGCCACAAACAGGACTTTAATATCACCAACCATTCCCATGTTATTACGGTGTATCCATATAAATGGCCCACCCTGTAGAATGACAAAAAAGAGCAAAGAAAAAGCCAAAAAATACAAAACCCAAGTGTAAGTCCACAGTTCAGACAGCAGCTGATCCCTCTCTGGGCTCTAGAGTCCGTCACATTTGCGACCAACTTTTCAAGTAAAAAAAATTAAATTAAATTCTCGGCAACTCTGAAAGTCTCCGTGTGGTCAACAACTGACACACATTACGCCCCTATCGTGGTCTAAACCAATCAGAGATAGTCAGGGGCGGGACCTCTCTGATTGGCCGTAGTCCGGATATTCCCGTAGTCCTTCGTGTGTACGTTTGAAAGTGCAGGTGGATAGAGGGAGGTGAGTAGCTTGAATAAAGCGATATCGATTCATTAAATCCTGAATCGACTTTTAAATATAAATGTATTTTGCCAGAAACGCCAGAATCTCAGGTTAAACCTCTCTAAACTATTTCAACAACCACCAAACAGTAAATGAGAGCAGGTACACGGACTCCACACAAAGACGTAAACACAGAGCGGACCCGACGCATCAGAATCAGCTTTCTCTTTCTCGGCTTTCTCACCCAACTGTACACTGTAAAATCTAATATTGTGTTTAATTAAAAATATTAAATAGGCTGAACTCAATTTTTTTTAATCAATTTGTTATTAGAACTCAATTTAAGTAAGTTACCAGTACTTTTTCATGCAAAAACGCTGATCAACTCAATTTACTTGAGTTGTCTTAGCTTAGAAAAATTAAGTAAGCTGGAAATGTTGCTTCTCAGTGCGGAAGGATGAAAGATGTGTTTTGAAAATGCCACGTCACTACCGTCCTCCTCCCTCTCAGATCAGTCCAGATGTTCATGGTGCGTTTTTTCTGGAATATGTTGAGCAAACCTGGAGGAGCTTCAGCTCAAGAGACTATTGTTGTCATTGCTGTGGATCTTTACCTGATACACTGACTTGGTGAGTAAATGTTTACTCTTATTCAAACTGATTTTGTGGCTTCTCTTAGTTTAGCACCAGGTTTATAATCTTGCTAGCTAGTTAGTGTTAGCCTAGCGTTGCTGCTGCCGCTGGGCTCATGTTACTTAAAAATTAACACCACAGCCTTAAAAACCTTACATAAAACTATGTCGGTGAAATTTTCTGTTGATTGTTTGAAATAAAAAAGTGAGATAAGAGCCCAGACAAAATTTTTCAGGAGGTGTAGCCATTAGGGGTGGGGTGGGGTGTGGGGGGTATTTTCAATCCATAGCCATAACTAACTAACTAACTAACTAACTAACTATATATATCATGTTTAACCTGAGCAGCAAAAGACCGCAGGGGGGTTGAAAACAATATGCCAGGAGTTAGCTGTGCTCGCTGGCTCTATCGAGCCTTGACCTCCCGGTCAGCTATCGCACTGGTGGATAACAGAGCTCTCTGAAAACGTCAAAGCACTTTTGCAAATATGTGATATTTTGATAAATTAAGTAGAAATTTGAGCATTACACAGCTACATTCTTGCCTGAAAATATCTTAAAAGGTTATTTTGTGACCCAGAAAGGGTAATCTGGGGAAAAGGAGGATCACAGTTGTCAGAGCCTGTGTATGCGTACTTGTGTGTACTTGTGGTCTCGTGGACTTGTGATACGTCGGAGACCGAGTACTGTTCCAATTTAAAGTACACATAAAGCCGAGAACGCGAAAAATTCCAGGATGTGTTTTTGCTCCTCCCGTTTTATCGAGCATGTATCGATGGTGACTTGTGTGGACTCGAGGGACGTACAGCTAAATATCCCAGAATGCAATTCGTCCAAAACTCAAACTTTTAAATATTTCTTTTTCTGGGTCACAAAATAAACTTTTAAGATATTTTCAGGTGAGAATGTAGCTGTGTAAAGTTCAAATATCTGCTCGATTTATCAAGACATCACATATTTGCAAAATGCTCAGACGTTTTTGGAGACGTCTATTTTTTTTAATGCTTTGTGGCAGCTTTTGAACATCTGTGGCATCTATTAATGTCAAATCTAGCCTTTCTTTAACAACATCAGCAAACTGCTTTTATATTTAACCACTTTTCTGTTTAATTACATTTTAAATAATAATAATAATAACAATAGTATTTGTTTTGTTAAAAAATGTGTTTAAAAAAGTTTTGTTGTGAAAGCTATCTAATCCAGATTAGTAGCCTGTTAAATGGTTAAAGTCTAGGAGGGCTTCATACTTGAGAATAAAGTAATATAGGTTGTCCTTCTAAAGAATTAAGTTAAATTCCACAGTTGAATCATAAGAAACATTATGTTACATATAATACATATAAATATGTTAGATCTGGTCATTTTGCTTATTAGAAACTTTATATATTGGAAGTTAACTTTTAACAAGCATGTAATGATTATATTTAAATTAGGTGGTCTTTTTTTAAACACATCTCTTTAGGCCTAAACTGACAGTGCCAATACCACACATTCAGACACAGTAGTAGATGGTGTTTTTAATACTATATGTGTTAGTCTAATTTGGTTGTATGAGGTCTACATTGACCTTCTGTGTTGTAAGTTACAATGATTGCACAGCCATTAAGGATCAAATCAGCTTCTAATCAATGTTCTGTTTTTTCTCCCTCTGCTTGCTTCTTACTGTCTTTGAGGCTCGGGACCAGCACTCCTGTTGTTGGACAGAAAGACATCAACTCAGTGGTATTTTGGTTTTCCAATATATTAGCAACTGTCAGTGACATTTATATTAATCAGGCTGAACTTTAATCATACTTTAGATCAGCCTGTTTTACTTATTGTTTTATTTGTGCTTTGATTTGGGGAAGTTGTTTCTTTACTGATCTTTTCCTGTCTTCTGTTATTAGACTTGAGATATGACTGCACTATGCTGTTGCTGTGACTCCAGTTAATTAAAGACATGCTGTGTAAGTAAACAAACAACAACAGTTTGGTCTGCATTTCTTGAAAGATCACATCCCAAACTTAGTTTAGAGGGTCTACACTGTATATAGTGAAGTCTGCAAGTTTTCTAACAGCAAAATTTGTTTTGTGCCCAAATCATTTTGCACATCATTAGAATGAAAGTTATTGGCCATGTTTGCATAGCCCTTTTTAAAATGATGCTTTCATGACATTATTGTGTGTTGCGTGGTGGTCACGGCTATCCAGACTGACAATTTGGACATTGAATGTCACCTCTCCGGTGGGGAGGGAGCCTGAGATTGTCTAAATTTGAGTCTGTTTTATACCAAATGCAGGAAAAAATGTTTTAAGGAAGCAATTAAGTTCATGTTCCAAAAATATGATTGTTTGCTTGCAGGACAACAGGAGAGATGAGTCCTCCGTCACAGATGGTGTGGTCAGTGAAGATGGTCGCTTGCAGGTTCAAGCTCATTGCATCTCCAACCCACATCCACTGCCACTGTACTTAAGGGAAGTTAAAGACTTTCTTCTGCACCTACATTTGGATCACCTCGATCCATGACAGTCATTCAGGCAGTAATGCCTGGACTGGAAACAAGCCATCCTTAAAATAATACAACATTCCAGCTCCTGTGTTGGAATGCAAAACAAATGTGTTGTTTAAATTAGAGACTGCACTTGTGACAGAACAACAAATATTTTATTTTGATTATATAAGTGAGTACAAAACAAACTTGTGGTAGGCCTAAACTTATTTTCAGAATAATTACATCTGAGACTTTGTTTCATTGTAAGATTATAACAGTGATGGCAACATAATTGTTTGTTGTTCAGCAGAACAGTGTCCAGTATGTTGGCTGTTATACTTTGTTGTGTTTGAAAATAAAAGTTGGGCTGATTTTAACATCATTACAAAAAGTGTTGTTAATTATTTTTAATCATATTCAGGTTACCACAAATTGTTTTTTCATTTAGTTGAACTTGAAATGTTTGTCAGTAGGTAAACAATTAGTATTGTACAGTCAGAAATATCAAGTTATTCTTAATACTGCAGACTTGCAATGAATAAGTTTTCCTAACAGTCGTCTTAACGAAACGAGTTTACATATTTTTTTCGAGTTCTGGGAACTAATGAGGCTGTACAGTGTACTCAAAATGAGTAAGTTGCCCTAGCTTAATTATCTTAAGTAGAACTTTGCTCAATTTTTTTTGAGGCAACGAGTTTGCATAGTTTTTTTGAGTTCTAGAAACTAACTAATTAGATTTTACAGTGTACACGGACACGCCGTCGGGGCTGAAAGCCGACAGCTCACTGACTCTGATGCGTCGGCGGGTCCGCGCTTTGTGTTTACATCTTTTTTGCGCTAGAGTCTGAGCTGCAGGTTTTGTCTCTCTCCAACCAAAATTCACTGAACCAGCAGCAAAAGAAGATCAAACTACGCTTCACATTTGATAAACATCGTCATAAACTCCCTCTGACTTTGGCTGTTTTGCTTCCACAGCTGCACAGCTCTCTCTCTCTGTGTACTTTAAGATCAGTTTCCCGTCTCAAATCTCTGTTTTCTGCATTATTCATTTGCTTATTATGCACAAGTCATATACAGTGCTGTTGGTCGCTGTTTCCCCCCCAGAAAAATGACCTCTGAAAAGAAAGCCTCATTTCTGCTGTTTTATAGCGAAGAAATTAAAACTTTTTAAAATGATGCCAAATTGCAAAACTTTAGCTGTGTCTGTAATCAGACCTCTGTAACTTTGCTTTGCTTCACTTCAGCAGCATCAGGTAATGTTCACATGTTGATTCATGGTTTTCTTCAGTTTTTGTTCTACTGCAGAATATTTTTAAGGTTATCTGCTATAAAAAGCCAGACCAGGAAAATCTGCTTCATGTTTTTCTGTTTCATCCTCAGTTACTTTGACACAAAGGCGTCTGCTGTGACGCTCACACCTCTGATGAAGTCTCACATGTATCAGTACTGATAAATGATCAGAATTATAATATTTCTGACTGCCTGAGGCAAAATCCAATCGAATCGGGACCTCGTGAATTGAAATCAAATGGATTATAGAAATAAGTGATGATACCCAGCCCTAGAGAGCAGCCTAGGCCCGACAGAGTGGATGTAGCTGTGGGTAAAGAGAAAAGATGAAAAGAACGATTGATAACTTTTTTGTTAAGGCCTGATCTGTCTGAAATTCATAGCCAGCTCTGACACGGAGCCATCAGCCTCTGAGCGCTGAAAAAGCAGCAGTGTATCCAGAACACACATTATATGCTGCGATAAATGCCCAAGTGTCCCCTCTAACACTGCACTGCAGCAGCAGGCAGCAGCAAACAGGTCGTCAGAGGAGCTGATGTGATGATTAAGTTTGACATTGTCTACAATATTGCCAAAGAGAGCCAAAGCACTTTAAGCACAAGCACTTTTTCAGTAACTTATCTTTTTGTAGAAATGTGCTCCAAATAAAGAACTTTGTGTTGACAGATTGTTAGTTAATCATTTACAAATCAATATTGTCTGTATGGACAGCAATTTCCCCCCCCAAAAAAGTGCACATGTAAAACTGCGGTTTTAAGCGATGTGGTTGAAAAATTTGGGTGCACCTAACTTTTGTGCTGGTGCGCCTAACTGGTGCTGGTGCACCAGTGCAAGCGTGGCAAAAGGTTAGTCTAGAGCCCTGCCTCTGGCGTCTCTGCTGAAATATTTTAAACGTTAGCTTCTTAGATCCAATCTTCTGAAGATCAACTTATCTCTTTTGCACAAAACGTTTTACCTTGTCGTTCTTTCTCTCCCGTCTCTTTCTGGACTGCGGTCATATCTGGCCTCATTCATTGGGATATCCAATCATCATCATTGCTGACATCCAATCAGCCAATGTCCACATCCTTGCTCTCTCTCTCTGTGACGTCAACATGATTTAAAACAAATTTAAAACGTAATATTAATAAAAAGAATAATATCATTGCATTTTCTTCTTTCCTGTGTTGTACGTTAATATGATTTATTACATTAATCACATATGAGTATTCAGTCTTATATAAATATATACTTTCCCTCATCTTTTATTCAGTTTGTTTGCTATTGTACTTTAACAGAATGTTTCATCCGCTCAATCTCACATGGACATCATGACTCTTTCAACAGCATCTCTTTTAAACTCAGTTACAAAGGAATACTTTTCCTCACCTTTTCCTTTCATAACTCCATGTTTCTCAATCATAAGATACTAATATAGTACTAGTATAACTATATAAATATAAGCAGTGTTGGGGAGTAACGGAATACATGTACCGCCGTTACGTATTTAGAATACAAAATATGAGTAACTGTATTCCGTTACAGTTACCGTTTAAAAAGGTGGTATTCAGAATACAGTTACTTTGTTGAAATAAATGGATTACACGGCGGTACTTTCCTGTTTCATATTGTCGCGGGTCAGGATTGTTTGGGTTTGTTTGACAGCTACGTTCTGTTGTTCCAGGCGGCAGCGTTACGGTTGCCATGGTTACAGGGTGACGCTCTCTCTGTGTGTTTCCTGGGTGAGAGAGCGCTTTGTTGTTGTTGTTGTTGTGCTAAGCTAATAGGCAGAATGCTACAGGCATGGCCCTAAAGAATGTAGCCTGATGGGCAGTGTAGTCCGTGCTGCAGCGAGAATAGACTACCATACACGTTATGTGTCTGTGAGCGAGGGAGGGAGAGAAAGGAAAAGTCCGAGCTGTCACCGAGGAGAAACGGGAGCTGGAAGCATGTAAATATAATAATAACCACTGCAGCCAAGAAGAGTGCCTGACGAGCCCAGTTGTAAGTAAGCTATTAAGACTCGACTGTACACTGTGTTCGTGTTTTCCTCCGAAACAATAAGTTCTGTTGGAGCAGCCTTTCAACGCCTCTCTCTGTCTCTCGCAAGCAAAGTTGACCCAGACAACAAAGTAAAGCTAGTTTTCAGCTACGAGCCCGACACGAACCCGACGTATTAGCCAGAGGTCCCTTTACTATGGTTCGGAGCCGCAGACCTTCAGCAACAGTAATAAATCACACAGCAATAGTACATTCACGTAGTTGTAAAAAGCATGATAATCCATTTTATTCAGAATACGTTACTCTCATTGAATAACCTAACGGAATACGTTACAGAATACATTTTGGGGCATGTATTCTGTAATCTGTAATGGAATGCATTTTAAAAGTAACCTTCCCAACACTGAATATAAGTTACTGTCTCCTTATTGTCTCAGGTTGCATGTTTCTCACACAGCTCACTGGTATTCTCAGCTTCTTGGTCTTTCCGATACTACTGTACTGCAGTGGTATAGAAAACTGCAGGAATGTCTTAAAGACATAAAGACCTGGATGGTCGCTAACTTTCTGCTTCTTAATTCAGATCAAACTGAGGTTATTGTACTCGGCCCTGAAAATCTTAGAAATATGGTATCTAACCAGATTCTTACTCTGGATGGCATTACCTTGGCCTCCAGTAACACTGTGAGGAACCTTGGAGTCATTTTTGACCAGGACATGTCCTTCAATGCACATATTAAACAAATATGTAAGACTGCTTTCTTCCATTTGTGCAACATCTCTAAAGTTAGAAATATCCTGTCTCAGAGTGATGCTGAAAAACTAGTTCATGCATTTATTACTTCCAGGCTGGACGACTGTAATTCATTATTATCAGGAAGTCCTAAAAACTCCCTGAAAAGCCTTCAGTTAATCCAAAATGCTGCAGCAAGAGTCCTGACAGGGAAATCCAAGTGAAGTGAAAAGGATGGCGGTCAAACAATGCTCACTTGGTGGTTTTGTGTTCTTTATGCCAAATTTGTAACCTACCCCTGTTTCCTCTATTGTACAGTTTTGGTCACCCAAAAAGAAACTGTTGCCTCAGTTTCCCATTCTTCTGATTGGCGTGCTCTTCTGCTGCTGTATCCCATCTGCTTCATGGTGTGACACGTTGTGCCTGTGGAGATGCTCTTTTGCATACTTTGGTTGTAATGAGTGTTATTTGAGTATCTGTTGCCTTCCTAGCAGCTCGAAGCCGTCTCACCATTCTCCTCTGACCTCTAGAAACTGTTGCATCACTTAAATCACGTTTCCTCCATATTCTTAAGTTTAATTACAAGGTAAGCAGGTTCTTACCTGTCAGCATGCCTAAATGCACTGAGTTGCTTCCATGTGATCGGCTGATTAGATATTTTGTATGATCAGTTGAACAGGTATGCCCAAGTGGCTTGTGAGTACATATTCATATTTATTTTACCATTTAATTTGACCTATGTATGTTAGGTAGCTGAACTGTTTGACAGCTCATAATATTCAGTCACCAACTGCAGGCTTGCTGTAACATCCCTTACCCCTAAGCTGCTGACCCAAACCAAGTCAATCACTGGAAGAGTTTCAGGGGAAAGAAATGTTTATTAATAATCATGTTAGTAATAACTGTAATAATAACTGTGATAATAATGTACGAATATTGTAATAAATAGTATTGTTTCTTTGAAGCACATTAAAAGCACACATAAATCAACCAGTTAAAAGAAATACCATCCAACACACACACACACACACACACACACACACACACACACACACACACTGTAGACGTACACAGACACACGTGTACGTCTACAGTGTCATTTGCACAGGTTCAGTCTCACATTAAAAGTCTCTTTGTTTGTAATACACATTAATACAAGTTTTTGCTCTTGACATAAAGAATAGCTGATACATAAAGAGTAGAAGAAAACACTGGAGCCTCAAACACATAAATAAAAGCAGACTAAAAATATGCAAACATGTAAGTTAGGTCTTTTTTTCTTTAAATTTTACTCCATAGTCACCATTCAAACCTTTGTGCTTTGGGATCTGCATAGGACCGGGAGGCTGTTGGCATTCAGGAGTGAAAAACGTTCAAAGGCAACCAGATCATTTAAATCAAAACTGCTGAAGAGAAGCAGATCATATCACTGGATACAAATTCATTCAGTACAGTCTTTTGTTTGCATTTCTGATGTGTGTGCATAAGTTTGAAATTTATATTATTTTGAATAAAACTTCAGACATACTAGAAATGAAACTAGCATCTGCATTTATCCTGTGACTGAAAACTAATTAGTCAAGGCCAAGTCGTTTTCAGTTTTCTGCTGTACTGTAAAACACTCCTTTTTTTACTGACAGGTGAAATCAGCAACATTTTTGAAATGATTAGTTTGAGTATTGTTTCATGCACACATGTAACAATTATGAGGGGTTTGTGTGTTTGGCAGAGCAGAGGAGAACACTGGGGAAAAATCACGAGCTTATCCACTCGAGAGCAGTTAGAAATTCTTTATTATGTTTTATTTGATGTTGTTTTTTTATAAAATGGAAGAAATGGTGTAAAGAAGACAGTGACAGCAGAGACTCGAGGCTGAGAATCTACCATTACCATTTTAGCAGGTGCACTTCATTTGTGCCCTAAATCTAGCTTCCATTGTCCCAAATTATTTCATATACAGATTTAGAAAGAAGTGCATAGTTAAAGTGAGGCATATGTGTAACAAATCTAAATGCCAATAATATCGATATTCTATAGCAATAACATCGTTATTCCAATTAACAGTTGGTTCTGCTGCTAATGACAAAGAAGAAAAGTTTTGCCACTTTTAATTGTTGTTCATGTGTTTTCTGAATCCCTGTGGAAACAGTTTGGTAGCCTACTGAAGAAAGAACACTTGTTGGAAATACTGTAAAGGTTATGTAAAGAGTAAATATTGCAAGATCACAGTATAATTTCTATACATTTACAACAACACTCCAGGCTAAGTTAGTGGGCTGCTCAAAGGACTCCAGTAAGGATTTCACGTTTTCATTTGATTTTTCACTTGCATGGGATAAGTTATATACATGTACGTACTCTAAAATATCTTCCAGCTTTTGTTTTGTGCATAGTTCTTGCATTTGTGCTCACTGAGCCTGATCTTGTGTGAAACAAATAAGAGACATCTTTTATTATTATTTGGATAATGTGGGCGTTAAAGTAATTAAGGACAGAGATGAATCACAATATAACTTAACCTCACTGAGGTATTTAAAAGACAACTCTCACTAATAATAATAATAATCATAATAATGATGATGACTGAATTTCCCGGAGGAACCTACCCGGGGGATTGATAAAGTTCTATCTGTCTATAAGATTTTATAACTCCTTGTAAGGAGATAAAAATGTTGTGAAACACCCACAGACCAACTGTATGCAGGATTAGGGCTTATGTAGTGTCCTTCAGTTTAAGCAAACCTGTCAGAACGTGTCTTTGCAGCAAGTATTCTGTGACTTTAGGGTGGAGGTCAGTGGGTTAACGGGGGAGGTAGGTGTGGTTTTGGCTTATGGGTGGATGTTGGGCTCAAGTGTGGAAGAGGGGCGAGAGGAGGTAAATGAGGTCTGGTTGCCAGGAGCTTTAAGAGAGTAATAGCTGCTTTAGGGCTCGTATCTGAGGTATACACAATAGAAACAAATGGGAGAAGTTTTGGTAGGAAGCCCGAGGATTTTTATATCTCGTTGCTGAGTACGTGTACTTAATGCAAACATCGCATTTTCTGATTGGGGAAGGGAAGGACCAAGGTAAAAGGCCATGCCACAGGGGAATACCACAGCTAGAGTTAAAAGCTACTTCAGACCTTTAGATAATCTCTCCAACCAGCAACAGATGAACATCATATACAGTACATGTAAACAAGCCAAGAGAAAGAACAACAAGGAAAAAAAAGAAGAAAAATAAATTACAATTAGAATAACACAGCAGCGATCGGAGGATACCTGATCTCTGCTAAGATTGACATCGTTAGAATATTTTTTTGTTAAGTCCCAGTTCATGTCCAGCTGCCTGATCCCACTGCAGAAGCTTTTTCCCAGATGAACAACTCAGCAGTGGCACGCTGAGGGTGTGGTAGAGGCATCGTTAAAAAAATCTGTCTGTAGACACATTCACAGATGCTCATTTAGTCTTTGAAAGAGTTTTTAGACATTCATGTAGAGAACAGTACGGACAACCAGTCTTTCACTGTGACGCGTGAAGGAGAAAGAAATGCAGCGGTAACAGTGTCACACAAACATCTGCCTCACTGAAACACCAGAAAAACAGGAAAGGAAGTAAAATCTGGATCTCATCAACATGATGGAGACATGATATCACAACGGTCATAAGAACTGAGTCACAGCACTAAAGGCACTCCAAGGCCAGCGAGTGATCAGCTTACAAAGACAGAATTGGTCCAAAAAGGATACATTTAACTCTTTACTGACAGGTTTGAAATAAATCAGGACAAAGAGCCAATCGTTCACACTCAGCATGAGCTTGGGTTGCCTTCGTTCTGTCACACCGAGTTAGATTATTGTGGCCTTTCAGTTGTTTCCATGTAACACCTCCATCACTTTATAAACTGATGTAAATGAGTACTGTCTGTGGGATCACTCAGTCTTATAGACCATGTTACCTACATTACCAAGTGCTATGCATTAAAGTAATAGTGCAGTGAGACTTGAATCCTCCTCTGAATTAAAATAAAGATGTAAAGGTTTCAATGTCGTCGTATCCATAAATGTGGTAAAACACCATCACATGCTACGTACGACCCACAAATCAAACAAGTGCATGTTAGCGTCCTGCAGCAGAGCGTCTCCATTTCCAAAAGGACACACTCCTAAATGTTTCCCCACCTCAGACTGGTCTCGTGTTTGCTTTGTTGTCCTGTTCCTCACCACAGCATTACCCTCAGCACCACGATGACACTACGATTCAGCTACACAAAGACAAACAAACCAAACAACTAAAACTCTCTGTAGTACTTCATGCTACAGCAGGACATGTCTGTTCACTTTCATTATTTCCTTTGGGACATGACGTGATCGTGAGGAGGAGGTCCAGCATATTATCAGAAACATGTTACTATATCATTTACACGTGTAATAAATATACAGAATACTGTTTGTTCTTTTGAAGCACATAAAAAACACCATCTGCCTAAAAAGTTTAAGTTACATTCAGTAGCTGAACAAAAGAGAAACAAAAGGACATGAAAGAACGACACATCATTACACTTACACCACGTCCTGCGCCAAAGCTGAAAAATCAAACGTATGTCCAGGAGGTGGAGATCACAAATGGGTATATTTATATATAAATACTTTCTTCTTACTGCCAGTACAATGACTACAACAATAGTAGATGACAACAGCTGACTCTGCACCATGGCTGACAGCATGTTATTAGCACAATGTGTAAATATAGAAGGATGTCAGTAGGAATCCATAGAAACAGGTGAGTTTACACAGACTTGCTGTCATTGTGTGACTTTTCACTTTAACTTCTCTCTTATTCCTTTTAAGTGGTGGAAGCTGAAGGCTGTGTTGAAGCAGATCATCATTTCCACTTTTCATTTTTACCCACACTCTCTGTCCCCCAGCCCTACCCTGCCTATGCCAACACAATGCACAAGAGCAGTTTTTACTACACGGCACAGTAAAACCACCAGACTGTGGTGACATCAGGCAGCCTGTTATTAATGTCCCCACCTCGCTGGAACTTGAGTCGAGCTTGTAGAGTAAACCCGAACCCTTTTTTCTTATCTGTGTGTATTTTTGGATTTAAAAGGCAGATTTTCTGACTCATACAGACGTTATTAGTGGAAGACAGGCTCAAAAAGCTTTAATCTCATTATGTAGTGACAGGCCTGCTGGACCAGCTGCCCCACACACCTTAACACACATACACACACACACACACACACACACACACAGACACACAGACACACACACACACACACACACACACACACACACACACACACACACACACACACGCACACAGCATGTGGGGCGTGGTGGCTGACCTTCAGAAAGCACGGGGAGCTGGCGTCTCCTCATCTTCTCTTTGAACTGCACACACAGTTTCTTTTTTTAAACATACTTATATAATACACACATATGGTATATAATATGTATATACACAGAGTGATGTTTGATCTTTTCAGAAACCATAAACTTAAAAAAGTTTACAAAAATAAAAATGTTTTATCGTGACCTTCCTATTTGGTCTCTAACACTCAGCAAGGCTTGTTTTTCAGGAGTTGGAGCTGGTCGGCTCCTCTCTGCTCCCAGGCTACAGACTCAGTGGTCCAGGTCCCGGCCTTACAAAGCAGGCCCTTTGTCCATCCCTTTAATTCTTGACAGAAGGCCATTTTTTTCTTTTAGTTGATCTCTGTTAGTGTCCTTCTGTGTCCACGGTGGTCTTCTCTCTTTTTTTTTTTAGCAGGTGTCCATCTGTACTCACTGTTTCGTTTATTTACTAAAAGAAGAGGGCAAGAGCACAGAAAATAAGCAAGTCAGTGTAAATAAGCTGCACATCTTCACTGGCTTTTACACTATACTGTATGCATCATGAGCATAATCTACTGTAGCATCCAGCCACTGAGAAGAAAATATGCTGGAGGATTTCTTTCCTGCAAGCTTATAAAAGCATAGTTACAACAGCAGCAGGGAGTTCAACCTAATATTTGAACTTTCAACAGTCACTAACAGCTTTTGTACGGCTTATGTTTTTTATTTTGTGCTTTTTGTTGAGAATTAAATTATTCTCTGTGATTTATAACTGTCACCTCAAGCTGCTTTACTGTAATGCAGTGTAGAGTAATGTTACTGGCTGGTTGTGGGTGGATGTTCCTTAGAACAGTTGGTAAGTCCACAGCTTACTAAGAATGTGGTTATTTCTTATATTAACCATGTTTTTGCACAGTGTCCTGGCTTTCCAGGAGAAAGTTGCAGTTGTTGTTCTGGGTTCACAAAGTTATCAGTGTTAGTGAGATAAATGAACTTGAATGACTTGAATGACAGCGTTACTGAACGTGACACGCAGTTGGACACAGATGATGGCTTAAAAGACGGGAATGTGTTGGAAAGAAGGGTCCGAGGAATTCTGCAGTCTGGAGCTCCTTTTAGAGTGCGATAAAGAAGCAGAGCAACAATGAACAGGGATGGGAACTGATAAGAGTTTAGTGATTACGATTCCATTATCAATATCACTTATCGATCCGATTCCTTATCGATTCTCATTGGCTGGAGTTTGAGAGTCACCATCATCTCTCAGCAGCATATCAAAGACATTACATCCATGCACATTAACTACATGCTGTGTGATCAAATATTTGTGCATGTTGGAGGTGTTCCCCGCTTTGTTGTGATCGGCGTTGTTAAAAAAGTGAATGCACATATTACACAGAACACTTGTCTTAAAAGTAATGCAGTACGTTACTTCATTACACCCAGGATAAAGACATTCATTACTTTCATGTTACTGTGGTGGGGCGTGGTAGGTGGTGCCGTGCGGACGCACCTGCACGGCGTATGCAGATCACACCTGCGGTGTTAAATCACGGGGAAGCAGGGTTGTAAAAATAAAGATGGCCCAAAACACGGATCTGTGTAAGCGAATCACTCAGGACTCACTAACCCCCTCCCTCCTGTGCTGAATCATAGCACGAACGAATCACTCACTCACTCACTCACCCCCTCCCTCCTGGCTCACAGCTACTTCTTCTTCTTGGTTGGCAACCAATGTTAAGGCGCATTACCGCCCCCTGGCTCACAGCTCAGTGGACATTTAGATGAGAAAATATATATTTGACACATTTAAGGAAAATACTAATAAAATAAAA